>NC_031771.1:65265135-65267844 GCF_001522545.3 Parus major
TATAAAATATAAAATATAAAATATAAAATATAAAATATAAAATATAAAATATAAAATATAAAATATAAAATATAAAATATAAAATATAAAATATAATGTGCTCCCAGCATCTGGCTAATACATAACTCTGGAAAAAGCAACAAGTTCCTGTGTCAAAAGACCTGATGTTCTTGCATTTCTATTGCACTTTGGAAGCTCTAAGATAATTTTCCAGATCAAATATCAAACACTGATGTATCTGGTTTCACATTATCACACATTTCACTGCTGTAGAACTTGGAATTGATTCTGTGTAAGAATGAACAGGTTCTCCAGCTTTCATGTACCTACAGCTGAAATAAGTTACCAAAAAATGCAAGTAGAACTTACCATTTATCATTTCTATCTGATAGTTCATCCACTTAATACTAATGTCATTAAAATACATTTTTTCCCCCAAACAACCTTTTGAATCTATTTATTTTTGAAGAACCCACAGCTACTAACAAGGTAACATCTTTTCTTTGTGTACTTTGACATTTTCTTGGAGTACAGCTGTACCACATCAGCATGCACATCTTTAGTGATGCACAAAACATTTCTCATGTGCAAGCATGCCCTCTTCTGGATATCCAGCACCATCATTTCAGCTGAAAATTCCCTAAACTACAGCAAATTCCTCCAACAGTGCTTTGCAGACTCTTGCTCTCATTTGTAAAAGAATTCCTGGTGTAAACAAACAAAAATAATCCAAACCAGGGGGGGATAAACTGCGGGTTTACACAAAACTCACATGGTTTTTGTAGATTAGATTGCTAATGGCACTGTAAATACTGCAGTGACAGTACTGATAGGAAGAGTTTTGACTTTTCCTGAGGAGAAGTTCATCCTTGACTATCCAAATGCTGATCTAATCGTGTCATTTTTGTCTCAGCTTTCAGTGCAACAGACAAACCAAAGCCATTTAGAATTTGCTCAGTTATAGTAAAAATTCAGTCCCATTGCTGAAGAGATTCAGGTGTTTTTTATTTTTAAAAAAATAAATCAAAAAGAGAGAAATCCCACATCTTTGAAAACACAGATGTTTTGCACCCCCTTCAACAGTCAAACACTACATTTATACAATTACTGAAGGATTTTTAATGTGCAACAGAAGATGTTCTGTAGCCTCCAAGGAGACACAGATTTTTGATGTGGTTTTATGAACCCTCACTAACTGCAGTAGGCCCATGCTTCTTTTATTTTGACTAATTCCAAGTAGTTCTACAAATGCACTGGGAATCCTTTTCTTTGCACCCAAAAAATACAACACCCAACAATGTTAATCTGGATTGTGTAAATACTGAAAGTAAGATCTGGACACCAAAAGCAGGTATACACAGAGCTAATAATCATATTGTTAGTAATATAAAACACATGATAAATTTCTCTCATATTGATACTAACTTGCAGACATGTAAAAACAACAAATTAATAGCCCATAAATTCTAATTTCAGTAGAAATAAAATTTGAGAGGTTATGAATCACACTACATAGACCAGATTGATTCTTCAGGTGGACAAACAGCTTTAAGAACATCATTTTCAGACAGACTGCCTCTGAAATTGAGGCAATGCTTTCCAGCATATGAAAAAGCACCGGTGCAAAAGTCATTACTTCTGTAAGAACAAACCTTAGAAAAAACAAAACAATGAACTAATTAATGAATTAATGAATTAAATGAGTTTAACATGAAAACCATTGCATGAAAATGCAGTTTTGGGAACAACATATTTTTATTTTCTCTGAATACACTAAGTTTAAAATGATAAAATACTCTGACAAGGTACCAACAGTACAGTCAGACCTTTTGTATGCATACATACATATATGAGATAAAATAATGAGGAATAACAACAACATTTCTCAAGAAAAGCAAGTTTGCTGAGTATTGATAAAATTGGGGTCCACTTACTGAATCATTTATTCCCAAATATGGCACATAAGAAATTAATATAATATTTTATAGGAAGGCAGTTTAGGTTGTTGGTCAAGAATAATGAAAAAATCAATGAAAAAATTATATTCCACATCATTTTGACTCTTGTGCTATTCATTCTGTCAGGTGTTGGTTTTGTCCCAGCTTTCAGTTCAATGGGCAAACAAAGGCAAACACTGCAATTATACTATTAATGCAGATTTTTTTAATGTGGAAATGGCAAGGCATTCAAACTTTAATGAATTAAGACTGATATGACCTCAATTTTAATATTTAGTAGGAGAGGCCCAGGCAGATTAAGTCCTACAGGAACCAAGAAAATCAGGTTTGGATTTACTGTCAGTCTAGAAAATTTCTGTGCTAATTAGGAGGGAAGTATCTTGTTAGAAACATCACTCAACCTAATACACCAATTCAGTCTTAGACTCCAAAAACCTCCTGTGATTTATTTGCACTTTAACATGACATACAACACTTTTATAATGACATATCATGGTCTGCCTTTAAAGACAAAGAGCAAAAAGGAGGTAAAATGTTCTCTGGTTGATACCACCAAGGGAAATCCAGTACTGTGGTTCAAAACCACCATTTCCTCTCACAAATATCAGAATCACAGAGAATCAGTAAGACAGCTGGTGATGGATGAGATCAGGAAAGAGGGGGACCCTGTGAGGCAGGAACTGTCTCCTTGTCCTTGTCAGTGAACCCTGCTGTGGTGACTGCCCTGTCTGGGAGCTCCTGGGACATTCAC
>NC_031771.1:65268301-65403961 GCF_001522545.3 Parus major
ACCCACAATATTCCACCACCCAGCTGAAGCTCCCTGCCCCAGGAGCTTCAGAGGAGAAAATCCCAGTTACATGAGAGCTCTGACAAGAACCTGAGGCAACATAAACCCAACAGAGGTGGTGTTTTAGGAGTTTCTTCCACCACCTGGTGGGTGCAGTCTGTGACCATCATTTTGACCAACTGCTATTAAAATTGCAACCACCAAGTCGTATCATGAAGCCTCTGGGTGTTGATATATTTTTACTCTTATCCTTTCTTTCTCTTTATTACACATTTTCTTAAGTGAATTTTATGCTTTTATATTGTCATATTACTAAAGATAACAACCAAAATGCCTACTTCTCTGTTTTATCCCAAAAACCAAATTATTCTACAATAAACCCTACAAGTGTATATTTACAAAAAAAACCTCATTGACAGTCCTTGCACTCTAATCCACCCCAAGGGATTTATTAATAACAACTTGGGCTGCCCTCCCCTTTTATAGTGGATTGTAACAGGTAATTGTAAAGAGCAAATTACTTCAGTAAATTTAAAAATCTACTCATCCCAACAGGGATGTGTAAACCTGCAATCACCAGAACCTGAAGCCAGGACAATTTTTTCGGATGTTTGTCATTTCCAAGCCATGAAGCTTCATTTTCTCTGAGTGTTTTTATTTAATTCTGATTGTAAACACCAGTGTGGTTCTCTGGATCTGATAAGAAAAACACAGGAAATTCTAAATATACAATTACAAAACCAGGAAATTTGGGAATGAATAAATAAATCAGAACTAACTTGTGCAATTGTAAATGATGCAGCACTTCTGTAAATCTACTGAAAAATAATGGACGTGACTTAGGATGAGGTCCTGACATCATCAAAATAGAAGAGACAGAAGGTTCCTGAAAAGGTGTCTGAAGTCACACTGCAGGTTGCATACTTGGACAGTGATTTGTGTACAGTCTTGAGCAGTCAAGTCACTCAGGAGGGATCCATAAGTGCAAAAATCTTCAACTGACCAAGAATCAATGCATACAATATTTGGGAACACATCCTATTCCTCCAACAATAGCTACTGTGTTTCTACTTGTTTCTTTCAAGTACACAAAGACAAAACTGCTCTGAAAGAGCCAGGTGAATAGTAAAATAGCTCATCTCCAGCTTGAAACACAGTGGAAAGCTTTAAACAAGCTACTGTCCTCTAAAAATTATTCAGCCAGCCAGGAATTTGACGATGGTACTGATGGAAAAACTGCCCTGCTGTGCCAGTCATGCCTGAATCAGTCGATGCTGCTGCTCCAGCACTCAATCTCTTGTCACTCATCCCCAGTTCCTCATCTCAGGACAGCTCTGGACATTCCTCTGTCTCATAACTGTAATTTACTGCTCACTGTCACCCAGATTAACCTTAGGCAAGTCAGCTCCAGAGCTGAAATGTACACACCAATTATTGCTTATCTTAAATATGAATTCCGATGAAGCTGTTAAATCTGACAGCTGGAAGTATCTTGAGAGTTTATAGATTTTTCAGTTGCTATCGTGTTTTTTGTTCTCCAATCAAGCACAATAACCAGCTGTCTGCTAAGGACATTTCCTCTTCATGTATTGCAGCACTCTGTTTTTCCTTTGAGCTATTCCAATTTTTTACTGATATATTTGTGAAGAGAAGCTGCCAGCAGGCTTGTGCTTTCTCATTTGTTTTTCTGCTATTTTGTCATTTCAAGAAATGACATTTTCTTCTCTATAGGAAACAGGAATTAGAGCCTATAGCAACTCAGGAGTGAGCAGGTATCAGGGGCAGGTAGTAACTTTAGAGAATAAGATTTCAAAAAGCAAACATTAAGCAACATTACCCCCATGGTAAAGTAGGGTCTTCCTAGAGCACATTCCACAGGATTGCATCCAGATGGGTCTGGAATATTTTCAGTGAGGGACATTCCACAACCTCTCTGGGAAATCTGTCTCAGTACTCAGATGTGATCCTCACATCTAAACATTAAATCATCAGTAGTAATACAAGACTCCATTAAGGACTGATCATACCACTCAGCAGACACACAGAAATATTATCTGTCCCAAAAACCAATTATAATTAAAAAAAACCAACAAAACAAAACATAAACCAAACAAGCTCCTCTGAAATGTCAGCAGGGAGTGGGAGCAGGAACATTGGATAAAAGGGAAAGCAAGGCACGTTGGCTTAATAATGAGCCCAAAGGCTTTAGAGGAGAAAGTCATATTTGAACCAGCTGGGAAATGCCTTTTCAAATGCAGATTTGAATTAATGCCAAGCCAGTACTGGAGTGATTACAGAGGTCTTTAACACTCACAGCTTACTCACTTGTCAACTGCTTTCCAAATTTATCATTGATACACCCCAGCAACACAACATTCAGTCTGTTTCTGGCACTGAATCTGATGACGACAGAGGGAATTGAAAGAATCCTTTTCTATGTGTATTTTTCTAAAGATATAATTTCCTCCCTTTCTTATGTTAATCAGACATCAACCCAGCAGCACCCTGAGTCTTGCTAGAAAGGGTGCCCAGCACTGGGTTGAGTTTGGCATCACATTTCTGACCCAGGAGTTTAAGAGCTGGAACTCCCAGGTTCCTGGTATTTTTGCTCCCTGACAGCCTGCAATGTAAATCATGAAGGATCCAGGAGAGAAAACCAGCAGGAAACTAGACCCCAATCAGAGCTAACCATCCATTAAATAAAGCTTTCATTTAGACAAATGGAAAACAATTGCATTAACAGCTTCTGTGGAGCTGCATTTAGGTCTTCTCTGTAGGACAGAAATCTAGAAATATAATTTTATTTTGAAATAAATTACGGGATTTATCACATATACATAAGAAGCTGAAAAACACCCTATCAATTTTCTCAAAGACCTTGCCAAAAAATTTTTACAACACAGAAGACTGAGAACTTTCTTGCCTTTTCTTCCCAGAAGTAATACATTCTGAAGGTCAGATAAGGTCATGAGAATAATAGATATCATACTGGGAAAAGATTTTGTCGAAGTTACCAATAGAGCAAATGAAGAATATGCATATTTCTGGATAGACAAAGAGGAATGAAACAGTTTTCATCTCATCTCATCTCCAAAGAAGTTCTTGCAGAGAATTCCCAGGGATCTCCCTTGTAGAGGGTTTAGGTACTGTGAAACTCTGGTCAATGCAGTAGCTATACAAATATATAATTATCCATAGAACTAGTAAAAAGCCTAGGGACTAATTAAAAATATTTTTTGACAGGTAGGAAATGGAGTAAATCAACATTTATCTAAGGAGGAGGAAGCTGAAACCACAACACATCTTTTATAACAGTAAATAATCCAACTCTAGAAGCAGCACAATTTTTACTTACCTAAGTAGAAATCTCCCCTATACTTCTTTCTACCAATTTTTTTTTATAATTTTTTCTTTGGATGCCAAAATTTTGAAAGTATCTACTTTTTCTACAGCTCATAGCCCTTAACTTCAGTTCTTGAAGTTTTGCAAGGAACACCCCTCTGAGGCCAAATCATAGAAGTAGATTAAGGATTTTAAATTATTTTAAAGCTGGAGAAGGACTGAACAGCACATTGCCAACACCTTGCCCTTCCTCATCTGCATCCTTTAAATATCACCACAAAGTATTTACTTTGCTGTATGCACATTCCATCAATACTCATCATCTCCAAAACATCATCATTTTTCAGCTATTATCAAACAGAAGAAACCTTCAAAACAATCTCTAAAGCAAGAGCAGGATTGCAGTGGTTTATAGCCACACAGGCAGAAGGTGTTTATCTTTGCAAAATCAACCTTGATCAGATTTAGGACTGTGTCATGTTTGGTGTGTGCCATTCACTTTTATGCTTTTGAAACTCATTAAAGCTTTAAAACACTTTCCAAATGAGATCTTTTGTTATACTGAACATGCTCAGAATTACTGAGAGCCCAAGAAAATCGATCCACGGGTTTCAAGGAAATAGGTTCAGTACCAAAGCAAATTCTGCCAGGGCAGAATGGATGAAATTCAATCCTTAGGTAACAGGAGCTGCCTACAAGCTCAGGATCTGATCTTCTGTCCTGGCTATGGGGACTTAATTAATATATTAGAGAAGTCTATAGAGATATTTAACTTAGCCCCCTGCCCATATTAGATGATAACAGTTGTCATCTCAATGGCTCCTCAGGCTCTCTTGGCAGTATTGATCTGATCTCCAGTATTGATCTGGTCCCTGACAATTATAACTGGAGCATAAGCAACAGAGGCTCAAATGATTTAATGAAGGAAGGAGTCTGGCAATTTTTCATTTCTTAGAGCACACGTGACATGGAAGTGGGGCTGGCAGCTACAGGCTGACCCATGGAGGATTCAAATGCCTTGGAGGGGCAGATTTAGGAGTTAATGCTCACACAAGCATTGGAATTTTTTAACCTGGCAACTTAAAATGGCATCCACCGTAAAGAACTGAATTGACACCCCTTCCTTTACCTGTCCCTATGAACAGAAAACCTAAATTTAGGCATAGTAATATGTAATCTTAATCCCATCCCTTGTAGCTGCTAATATCAGTTTGAAAATTATCGTTGTCAAATTCTACCGTACGAGAGCTGTTAAAATATAATTTAAGTTCAGTTTTTATAATGTTTACTCAATAGGTATAAAAAAAATCTTACTTAAGTTGACTACATTTCAGTATAAAGCAGAAAAATAAATAAATTTCAGGGGTTGTGCAACTCTGACTAGGAAGGACACAAAAAAGGAAAAAGAAAGGACTGTTTCAAAAACCATACTGTAGAAACCATAAAAGCAGCTGCTCATACCATTATGTGTTTAAGTAAAAATGATGAAACTATATTAGCAACCTTCAGTGTGGTCATAAATGCCTGCAGGAATTTAAAATTCTCCTCCCTCTGTAAATGCAGTCAGAAATAAAATAAGAATGTTTCTGGTCTAGGGGTAAATTGCATCGTTACCAAAACTCTGTGTACTGAAAAAGAGGCACCACAATAAAATAAGAAGCCACCATTTATCAGCTCTCAAAGTTTCTTCAAAAGACCTTTAAGGATTGCACCAGTATTGCTTCTACAAAGCAACATTTTATAGGAAGAAACCCAGAAAGTTATTTTCCACCACAGCCTCTCATCACCTGGTATTTAATGTTCTCTTTTATAACTTTTAACCCATAACACATCAGCAAAACTTCACGTTCAGTCAAACTTCCACAAGAACCTGTTAACCATCACATCAGAAAAACTAAGAAGCGAATAATGCTTTTCAATACAGTCAAACTGCTATTCTATTACACAGAACAATATGTTTGAAAAGCAACATTTAAGTCTGAACTGTAAAATGAAGTGACTAAAGGACTGAAGTTTGCACTGTGATACTGAATTGCATCACTCTACCAATTATAACAGTACCAATGAAAGTTAAAGGTCTATCCCCGAACACTCTCTTCAGCATTAATTTGATGATTCCAGCAAAATGAGATAAAAATGCGTCATCTGATGCTTTGGGAGCAACCAAAGACAAGAAACAGCAAAGTAGAGGATGCTCAGTTGGATACTCTTGGCAAATATTTTAACTTTAAAACAGGTTGATGTAGCTTTGGTGTTTTTTCCCATATCCTCAAAAGGACAAGGCAGAAGAACATCTGAGTTTTAATACACAGCGTTGGGTGGAGAGAATTTTCTGGGACAGGCTGTGCAGAACAAAGGTAATGCACCGCCAGTTCACACCCCATTGAACAATTCAACACCTCTGGAAACCCTACCCAGAGAATTGTTTTTGAGATTGTGTGAACAGCTCTAGTGCTGAACTCACTGCTTTCATGGCAACTGATTATTTCATAGCTCCACCAGAAAGTGAAACCTTCAGTGGTTTAACCCACACACCAAAAAGTCAACCTCTTATGAATATCTATAGGTAACATCCTACAAATCAAACACAATGGCCAACTCACAGGGTGAAGCATGCTGAAAATTACCCATATTCATCTTCAATGAGAAAAAAATTCTTGGGCCATTTTGCATTTAGATTACTCACCAGTGTTTTCATTTTAAAATTATTCCACTTCCAAAGGAATTGCTAGCTATTACATAAGAACAACCTTTCATGCCAAATTCATGGCATGAAAGTGGCCATGAATGTGGCAGGTACAACACCACCCCCCTGAGCTTCTGATGGTACCCAACTCCCGCCAAATGATTTCAACGTATTCAAACGTTCAACAACTCAAACGGCACCACCCCTACGCTGGGCACAAAGCGGCATTGCTACTTTTGAGATACATTAAAGCAGCTGCGGCCTCAGGGAGGCTGAGGTCGTGACTTACGTTGTTCATGTACTCGGAGAGCAGGTCCTGCAGGGCCTGGCGCACGGCGTTGCACTCGGCCACGATGCGCTCGCGCCGGTCGTCGCGCGTGCACGAGGAGTCGGCCATGAGCGCTGCCCCGCTGATGATGCTCTCCAGCCGCTCCTCCAGGGACGGCCGGAACCGCGCCTCGCTGAATGTCATCGGGTCCAGGATGATCTTGTTCTGCAAGGAAAACGGGAAAGTGGTCAGTGGTCGTGGGTCTTCGGCATTTTCAGTGCCTTTGGAGAGGTTTATTTAGTTTTTCTTATAATTAATTTATCATAGAATACCAGGTTGGAAGGGAGTGCAAGGATATCAAAATTTTATTGGAGCAATTATCTACCAAATTCCTGACAAAGTAAATATTCAATAAATATGTGTATATGTGTGTGTATATATATAAAAATTCACCTTGATACCCAGAGCAGCTGTGGCTGCCCCTGGATCCCTGGAAGTCTCAAAGCCAGGTTGGACAAGGATTGAAGGAATCCACGATAGTGGAAACTGCCCTTGCCCATGGGGCCTGGAACAAATTGATCTTTATAGTTCCTTCCAACCCAAACCATTCCACAGTGCTAAACCAGTATTATTCTTTCACAAATATTCTGAACGTTTCTTGGCTCTTCAAGACATTTTTATTCAGATCTAAGTTTTTTATTCCCAAAGATAGAGTAGGATGTTCTCCAATAATAATTTCATTTTGATTATTTTTATAAGCAGACAACACTGTTGAAATGTTACTATATTACCTCAATATTTCATGAATTTTTTAAAAAATAAGGAAATTAAGACTGCAAGGAAATCATTACTAGATAATGTCTTACACAAAAATACAAAATCTCTGATTTCTATTCTGTAGAGGATCTTTTAACAGCTTTTTTGGTTTTTAGTCAGGAAAAAAGTGCTGGATTAGTTAACTGAAAAGGGAGCACTACATTAAGACAATCTGAAAACATCTTCAGTTTGTCAAATAATCTACTGGATAGTAAACTATATCTTCTACTAGAAAAAGAATTGATTTTCAAAGACTTTTCTAAGAAAGGTTAATTCCTAAATTATGATCACTGCTAAACACTTGTGTACTGTATCTATCAAACTTATTACCAAATATCAAATAGGTTTAAACCACATTGATTCTACTCTTCTCACTGGAAAATTTCATGTAAAGTTATGACTTTTGAGACAGGGATGGATTATATTTTGACCTGATTTTCTCCTTTTGCAGTTCAAGGTAAGAAATACAAAAGCAATAATCACCTGCTCCCAATCTTGGGCACATTTACAACACCATGTAATTCACGAACCTTTTGTTGAAATCATGCAAAGAAATCTCCTAATTGCATATGGACTAAAAATGCTCCATAAGATGTGCACTTGTTATTTGAGCTTTAAAAAAATAATAATCATTAAATAGGAATGGAAAATGTAAAAGCATTCTGATTTCTAATAATGACACCTATTTTAAAGCACACAAGGTTTGTTAATGAACCATTTTAATTTTCACAATATTCTGATAACTTTATGATTAGTCTATTTCTTTCAATATCCAAGAGCAATCAGCAAGTGCAAGCCAAATGATACAAGTAATTTACAAAAAAAAAAAACAACAAAAACAACAAAACCAACACAGTGTATCAAAATGTGCATTAGAATTTAGGATTATGACACATAAACAACATGCTCCTTTAGCACTGAAAATTGCATGTGTTTGTTATTAATCAGAAAATGCTCAAATGAATTTATTCGAAGCTAAAGACAGACTCCACTTGAACATTTTCTTAATTGCAGCAGGACAAAGCTCTTAGAAAAGATCTGATTTCTCAGTAAAACTTCCAAGTTACACACAGACTGCATAACTCTCATTACTATACGGAGAAAGGAACTCCTGAGAAATCTGTAACTTTCCTGAATCCTCAGCAGTTAAACAGCAATAAACACAAGGAATTTATGAAAATCCATTATTTAATAAAAGGACAAATAGAAGAATTTTAACCAGATAACATATTGTTCCAACTCCAGGAACTGCTGACTTGGCAGAAAAAAATGCTGCATTAGCCAGAATGTGAAATAATGTCTCACATGTATCTTCTGGGGTCTGTGTTTCACAGCAGTAAGCAGAGCAGTTTTACAAGCACCTAAATTAAAAATTACTTCTCCAAGAGTTAGGCCTGTGAATATTTATGTAATGGGCCTTTTGAGCCAAAGGGTAATGCTTGGGATTTTCAGAAATCAGCTGTACAAATTAATTTTCAAAACCTCATATTTCACGTGGCAGTAGCAAGATTACAATTGCACCAAATGAATTCTATAAGCAAATTATGAAATTAACAAGAAAACAATATTGAAAAAAATAGCTGTTTGTTTCAAATTCCTAACCAATCTTTCCAGAAATGCCTCCCTTTTCCTCCTCTTCCTCAGAGCCATAGGTGTAAGGTTCTCTGCCTACACAGCAACTTTCCAAGAGATCTCACATCTCTCAGCAAGTCACAAATCACATCTTTCTCCTTAGATTTGAAGACCCTGCACTCAAGTCCTCTGTGAGACCCAAGAACCTGCCTGGAATATGGAAATATGTATGTGCATATCTATTTGCATATGCAAATGCAAGGTCCTGCACCTGGGGAAGAATAACCCCAGGCTCCTGCACAGGCTGGGGGTGACCTGATGGAGCAGCTCTGGGGAGGAGAACCTGGGCATCCTGGTGGACAAGGAGCTGTCCCTGAGCCAGGAGTGCATCCCGGTAGCCAAGAACACCAATGGGATCCTGGGGGGCTTTAGGCAGAGCATTTCCAGCAGTGCAGGGAGAGGATCCTGCCCCTCTGCTCAGCCCTGTGAGGCCACATTTGGAGAACAGTGTGCAGTTCTCAGCTCCTCATGACAGGAGACATGGAGCTCATGAAGCAAGTCCGGCAGAAGCTCTGAAATTGGTCAAGGATCTGGAGCATCACTGTTGAGGAAATGCTGAAGGAGCTGGGGCTGTTCAGCCTGGAGAGGAGCCCCAGCTGAGAGGGGCCCTCAGCCCTGGATGTCCCTGGGTATCCCTGTGTGTCCCTGGATGTTCCTGGGTGTCCCTGGCTGTCCCTGGATGTCCCTGGCTGTCCCTGGGTGTCCCTGGCTGTCCCTGGCTGTCCCTGGGTGCAGGAGGGGCAGAGCAGGGCCCAGGTTCTGCTCCAGGCCCAGCAATGGCACCAGAGCCACGGGCAGGGGCTGAGCCCAGGGAGTTCCACCTGCACATGAGGCAGAACTTCTTCACTGTGCAGTGCCCAAGCACTGGACAGATTGTCCAGAGAGGCTGTGGAGTCTCCTCCCTGGGGATATTCCAGAGCTGGCTGGACACAGCCCTGAGCCCTGTGCTCTGGATGGCCCTGCCTGAGCAGGGAGGTGGCACCAGTGACCCACTGTGCTCCCTTCCAGCCTGACCCATCTGGGATTCTGTGCATGCTTCCATCCTTTTCAAGCCCTGAAGGTGAACAATTTACAGATTAAATATCACCAGTACCTCTGATCACTGAAACCCAACTCACTGTTTTCACAAGCAGATGTGAAACTCTGCTTGTACTCCATGAATAAATTCAGGAATTCCTTTACAGACCACATACAAATACCATTCAGATTTTAAATAATAAATTGTGTAGCGCAGAGGGTGTATAATTAACCCAAGCCAGCTTCCCTCACTTTGAACTGTAAAAAAGTGAATATATTATGGTTTATTTCTAAATAAGGAGAAATCTTTATGATGATCAAAAACTTAGCTCATGAAAAATAAAAGTCGCTCAGTTGTACTCGATAATTTTCCATTCATACCCTATAAAACCTTTTGCTTGTAATTTTTTTTAGGCTTAAATACTATTAAGTATTTGTTTGAGATATCTGTTAATGACAATTCAGGATTACAGAGTAATTTAGGTTGGAATGAACTCCTGAAGGTTGTATTTTAAACACCTCCTTAAAACACAGTCAACTTTAACATCAAGCCAGGTTGCTCAAGGCTTCATCCACTAAAGATGAGAATTCCATCCTTGGAGATTTTCCAAACTCCTGTGCCTACTGTTTGAGTGCCTGATCACTTTCATGGGTGATTTTTTCCTTCCCAATATCCAGAATTTTCTCAGAATCACCTTGTGCCAGTTGTACCTCATCCCAACACCATGAACATCAGTTTTGCTTCAAATACAACAAATAATGATGCAGTTACTTTATGATGGGTGGTTATAAATAAATGATAGTCTATAGGTGTTAATTTTAAACTCCTTCTCAAATATGTCACAAGGAAAACAGGTTTTGGAGTTTTAGGAAAAAGGGGACTCGGGATGAGAACCAGCTCCATGACAGCTCCTGATGTTCAGTTACCAAAGAAAGACAATTTTTTGCTTACAAAAGTTATTACTCCTCTTCAAAGTTAATTTGGTGCCAAAATTCAATTTCAGACTACGCTATTGACACCTATAAAACTCTTACACATATATTATCAAGGAAATAATGTCTTCTTGGAAAGAAATAAAAAATAGTTGGCAGGATATCTGGCTAAATAAATTTCTTTAAAAGTTGCAATTTCCTGTCAGTTCTTAAAAGCCAGTTAATGAGCAATGAATGTAAATGAACTGGAACACTTTACATTTCTAATTAGTTAACTAACATTGGAACCATAAATCAAGGACTGATACCATAATTCAGTCCTTATAATTAAGTGTTTCAAACCTCTTTATAAATGTTCAGATTACTGTAAACACACATCATTTTTGCCTACAGTTGCTGAAACAAAATCCAAGAAAATTAATTTTAATATAATTGAAGACTTGTTTGAAAACTGACAAAAGTTGTGATAAAATCTTCTTTAAATATAGCTGTCTTCTCTTCAACTCTTCTTTTTCCTTAAATTATATCAAGGTGTGTTTACAGAGAAGTTGCCATGTTTTAATAAATATTAAAGACTTCTGAAAAAAACTCTTCATACTAATTACTGCTTGTTCAGAAGGCAATAAACTATCTCACACACTACTAAACTAGAGGACACAACTTCAGAAATCTAAAATAGTGGAAAAAGTATTCATACTTCAAATCAAAATACTGGAAATAGCCATATACCTTACATAAATGGATTGTATGATCAGAGAGAAAATCATTATTGAAACTTTGTGACATTTATCTGCATTAGAATCTCATTTTCAACTATAACAAAAAAACCCTTACAGTCCTTTTTAGAAATATAATGCAAAGCAAAAGCCAAACATTACATTAATAATTTAAAATAATTTTAGAAATCCAAAACAACTAGAATTACCTGATCATTGCCTGCATTTTCCAATTAAATTACTTCATTGTTATGTGCAATTGCCTTATTGCCCATGAAAAATCTGCTCATCCCCTGGTTTGTCTACATAGAGTCTTCAGGAAATCTCAGCAGCTTCTTCAGAACCTCTGCCTTGTTTGCTTGTTAAACACATTTTAAGTCATCTATTTAGAATGTGAAACTTTCAGGGCAGAGACCATTTCCTTACGTGGTTCTTAATGATTCAGAACCACAGAATGGTTAAGGTTGGAAAAGACCTCCTCAAGCCAAACCATAAACCCACCACCATCATGTCCACCACCAAATCGTGTCCCCATGTGCCACATCCACAGGGCTTTTTAAGACTTCCTGAGACAGTGAATACACAGCTGCCCTTAGCACAAGGAAAATCCAATTTTCGAGGTAAATGCCACTGCAAAGTGTGATAGATATTTTAGATAAACGATGCCACAACCACAAGACAGCAGGAAAAACTGCCTTTGTGTAGAAGTCAGCACATGATACACTGAGGAACTCAGTTTTTCTGAGTAACTTAGAGACAGGACTGTATAAATAAGAGTGTTTGATGTATCTCTTTGTCAGAAGTGCCTGCACTACTATGAAAACAAATGCTGTGTGCTCGCAGGTTTTGTTTTTGCACCTTTGTCCGTGTCTCCTGCGATGCTAACAAGGCTGTTGATGTCCTGTTCAGCAATAAATCAAATGTTCCTACCTGCCACAGTGCTGTGTTACAGACACACACCATAGAGCTGGAAGAGTGTGACAGTGCAGTGCTACACTGCAGCTTCCAATGAGCTGCTCTGGAGTGATGAAACAACACAGAAATAATTCACAGGGGCTCCAAGAGAGCTGGAGAGGGACTTTGGACAAGGGCATGGAGTGACAGGACAGGGGGAACAGCTGCCAGAGGCAGGGTTAGATGGGATATTGTGGGAACTGACAGTGGTCAAATAAGAGACTTTTAGGCTTCAGGCATTAGATTGAGCCTGTGGGAAAATCAAGCACATGACCTTTTCACTCTGGACTGGGAAATCATAAGGAGGAGTCCAAACAATCCTTAGAGAAGGAAAACAACCTTTGCAGGTGTTGTTTGTTCCTTGTTGGTTACTTGCAAGAAACAGTCAAGGGATGCTGTTCCCAAATGTCCAGTGATGTGATGTGTTGGTTTGATGGCCAATGAAAGCTTTACCTTTTTGGACTTTCTCAGAACTGTCTATAAAAGAAGATCTGGAAGAATAAAACTGGCTCTCTTTTGCAACTAAAGCTAGAGAGTCTGTGTTGTCACCATCGCCATTCCTAATACAGTGCGACAGGACATTGGGGAGAAATTCTTTACTGTGAGGTTGTTGGTGGCTGCCCCTGGATCCCTGGAAGTGTCCAAGGCCAGGTTGGACAGGACTTGGAGCAACCTGGGATAGTGGGAGGTGTCCCTGCCCATGGCAGGGGCTGGAACAAGATGGTCTTTAAGCTCCTTTTCAACCCAAACGATGCTGTGACTCTCTGACCCTTCCCTCTGGCACACCAGGCCAGATGCATCCACAGCAGCTTCACGAGCATCACACTCAGGCACAAGTGCACAACCTTGAGCAGAAACAACAGCCCCCACCTTCCCAGCCCCCTCTCCTGACTGCTCTCCAAGTGTAAATGGAGATGCTGCTTCCCTGAAATAGTGGTGGTGTTCACTTCTCACATACCTAAGCTGCAGAGGCATCTCAGAGGTGCTAAATAAACACAGGGAAAATAGTAGCAAGTGTAGTCTAATTAGAACATTTCACTTAGTGCTCTTTTTGAGCTATTATATGTAACCTGAAAGAAAGTTCAGTATGTTTTTGATTTAACACTTCAGATATTCATACTTACATTAACAAGAAAATAAGAAACCTGCAATAATTTGAATAATAATGCAATAACTGTGCTGCTGCAGAAAACACATTTCCTTATAGAAGTGATAATTAGGTTTTTAAAATGTGTTTCTCTTCTGTGTTTTTAGTATGTCTAACTAAAAACTATGTCTAAATTTGTGTTTGAGGGTTCATTACAAAAATTCCTTTGCAAGTAACCTGGCCTGCTACATACAGGTTACATGTATTATGATAGGGAAGCACAGGCAGCAGTTGCTGTGCTGGCAAAAGACTCTTTCTACCACCAAAAGAAGTGGCAGAAAAGTGCTGTGGTTAAACTCCAACAAGTAATTTTGATTGCTAAATCCTTCCATGATACTGCTTTACTATACAAGAGCATTTCAGGGGGAAAAAAATAAAATTTATAGACATGAAAAATAAACCAGAAGTCCACTAGATGGTGCTCCTATACAGCAAATACAGCTCAGCTGCACCATTCCCACTGCTAAAGGGGAATGAAGGCAATGAGAGCCTGATACACAGGCACCCAGGGTGCTCCCCTTTACAGAGATCACATTTTTGCCATGCCTTTACTACCAAAATCCTGACACTTCCAGTGCTATACCTTGTACTCTGGAGCTGAGCCTGCTCATAGTAATATATAAACAATAAAAAATAATAAAAAATACACAGAAGGGGTTGTAATGGGAAATGGCAGCAATAACTGAAAGGAAAAGCTTGTTTGCCCCCCTTAGCATCATCAGGACCCCAAAAATTTACTCTGATTCTTTCTTATTTGAGACATCAGTTCAGCAACTTCAAACACACAGCTCTGCAAGCAGGTGAAACTTTTGGGTTTAGAGTAAAATGCAACATTTTGCTGTTGGTTATTATTTTCTTAATATGCAAAGCATGACCAGTTTCTCCACTCAGGGGAGATCTGAGGAGTGCAGAAAGTGCCAAAGTATCTCACTATTTCATATAAGTTTTAGAACCATTGAGGCACAGCCTGGCTGCCTTCACACAGGAAATGGTTGGCTTGACACAATTGCAGTGTAAAAGCCACTTCAGCTGCATCAGGGACAAAATATCCAACTTGTATTTTGGTGCTCCCAACACAAGAAATTTGGGGACTTGAGGTAATAATTCCAGATGAGACCCAAAAAGTTGGGCTGGAGCCCGTCTGCTCTGGAGCCAGGCTGGGAGAGCTGGGGGTGCTCACCTGGAGAAGGCTCCAGGGACACCTCAGAGACCCTTCCAGGGCCTGAAGAGGCTCCAGGAGAGCTGGAGAGGGGCTGGGGACAAGGCATGGAGTAATAGGACAAGGGAGAGTGACAGGTTGGACAGGGCTTGGAGCAACCTGGTCTAGTGGAAAGTGTCCTTGCTCATGGCAGAGGGTTGGAATGAGATGATCTTTAATGTCCCTTCCTACCCAAACCATTCTGAGATTCTACAACATTTCATCCAAATCCATACATGACATTATCTGAATTTGCAGCACTTTCCCCAGTGCATTCTTAGTTAAATTCAATATAGAGCTGCTATTTTACAGAAATTGCCATTTGCTTGGCTAGAGAGACTCAAGCTCAACAAGTCTGGTTTCAAATTGCTGTGGGATGTGCACTAATATTTCTGCCATTGTTCCTTATGAATTTCAGTAGTGAAACAAACACATTTCAATTCTTCTTTCAAAGCTCACATTTTGTCCTGTTCTCTGCAGTATCACAAATCACTTCTCTAAAGAACATATTTACAAGCAAATTGCAATTCCATAAATGTTCTGCAAAAATCCATTTTCAGATCATCTAGCAGTTATTTGTCCAAAAAGGAACATTTTAAAGCTAGTCTCTTAATGGCACAGCATTTCTTCTGTCTGCTGCGTTTCTGCCCCATTTTGACAGCTCTTAATTTTATTACAAAAAATAAGCAGTCTTTGCTATTGCCATACCCAGATACTTCATCTTTTCAGTTTCTCTGTAATTTTTTCCCCTCATTACACACTTATTAGATCTTTCACTCCATTTAAGGTGCACTGCATTCTCTAGCCATGTAAAATATTCCTAAAGGAGCATGAATGTTTTCACAAAATATGTTATGATAGCCCATTTATTAATTATGAGCTGCATTTAACAGCCTGGAGGACAGTGACCAGTGTCACCAGACACTTTCTTTCTCATCAAATGTAGTCATCTCCCAAATAGTTGACTTGTTCTGTTCTAAAATTCATTAAAAATTGAGTTACTCTGCCTGTAATTTCTCAGTTCAAATGCTGCTCATGACAAAAAATAGTACAATTTCAGTACCCTGGGACCTACCCCAAATGCATAAATACCTCAAGTACTAAAAATCATTTTAACCACCTCATTCAATTCTGAACCATACCAAATCATACAATCATGCCTGAGTTGGAAGGGACCCACAAGGATCAACCAGTCCAACTCCAGGCCCTTCCCAGGACAACACCAAGAGTCCCACCCTGTGCAATACAGAAAAATAATCAAATATTAAAAAAGATAAATGATAAAACATCAGCTAAAACAATATCAGCTATAGGGCTTGCCTGTTTGGATTAACATATATTAAAGCTAAGCACTATATATTTCTTTTAGCAAATAAAATATCATTTTATTGCATTGCTAGAGGCAGAACTTGCACACACAAACACAAAAGGCAGGGAGAAAAGTCAGCTAAGCCATCTCATCAATTCTTTCTGGAGCAATTCAGAAAACAACAGATATTTGCTTTTGGCATCAGTGGAGAAAAGGGGGTTTGGTCCCTTTTTGCTTTAGATATCTTCTCCTCTCTCTAAGTCAAAGGATTTATAAATTCAATTTAATTTTATTGCTGATAATTCAAGCCTTGCTTCAAACACAAGAATAATCCTTTCTATGGAGTTATGGTGCATGCATAGTAAACAGCTTCATATTTACAACACCATTACACCCACCCTCCCAGCACTGTACAAGAATGATAATCCGCATTTTTCATATCCCAATCTAAAGGAAATTATTTAGAATTGCTTAAAATGTAAAGCACTGTAGGTTACCCAGCCTGAAACCCTTAGAATCTGAATATCCACTGTGATTAGAACTTCTGAAGTGTTGTCAGCACATCCCACTGACACAGCTACCCTCCTCGGGACTCAGGAACTGTAACCCCAGCCCATATTCTGAGAGGAGGCACCTCCCACTCGCCAGAGATCCCAAGTGCCCAGTAAATCCTATTTTTGCCTGTCACTGCCTCCTCTCTATTCCCTCATGGAGAACATGTTCCCCAGCAATCTGTGTGCAGCCCTTGCTGTGGCACAGACAATCATGGAATCACAGGATTGTTTGGATTGGTAAAGCCCTCTCAGATCATCGAGACCAACTCCAGCCAAGGCCACCAATAACCCCTGTCCCCAAGTGCCACATCCCCATGGCTTTTAAATTCCCCAGGGACTCCAGCACTGCCCTGGGCAGCTGTGCCAGGACCAGACACCCTTTGGGTGAAGAAAATTTCCCAAATATCTGATCTGAACCTCTCCTGGCCCAGCCTGAGCTGTTCCCTCTCCTCCTGTCCCTGTTCCCTGGGAGCAGAGCCTGACCCCCCCGGCTGTCCCCTCCTGGCAGGGAGTTGTGCAGAGCCAGAAGGGCCCCCTGAGCCTCCTTTTCTCCAGGCTGAGCCCCTTTCCCAGCTCCCTCAGCCCCTCCTGGGGCTCCAGACCCTTCCCCAGCTCTGTTCCCTTCTCTGGACAAAATTATTTTTTTACTTTATTTCCAGATATAAATATATATTTTTACATCCACATATATTTTTACCCCTTTGATGTTGCCAAACCCACACCAGTGTCGATGCCATCTATCTTCACCTCAGCTTTCACCCAGCTCAGGTTTCCTGGTCTTTCTCATTGCATTTCTTCTCACTCAATAATTTCATTCTCTTTTTATCTACCTCCCCACCGCTCTCCAGTTTGATGTGTAGGTCCTGTCTCTGCTACACATCATGAGGGCTATGGGGAGGACACACCAGATAAATCCATCCCAAAATTTAACATGTGCCAACACAGCAGTCCCTCAATGACCAGAACAAACTTACCATTTCCTGAGTTAAAACAGAGCCTTTTCAGAGTTCACAGTAGAGTTCTTGAATAACTTATCCATGCAACTTCCATAAATTTGGCCAAACATCATGAGGGGGAAATAAAATGTGCATCCCCATTCGCATTAAGAGCTCAGAAATATTTCATGAGCACAAAATATATGCTGAATTTTAATAATAAATTACTAATGAAACCAGGACTACCTTTTTTAAATGATCTGAGATTAAAACAGCAGCATGAAAGTTAAAGGACAGAGCAACAAGGCATTATACACATTCTTTTGTCATCAATCAACTTCAAATAGGACTTTAAAGGAAAAAATCTAAGGAACAGATTTGTGAGCTCTCCTTATTTCTACATAAATTATCTCTGAGAAGCAATAAATTACAACTATCTTCAAAACTTTGCTGCTAATAACTCACAGGTGATTTTACACACATCCCCCAACACACAGAATGTGACAATTATCAAAAGACCTAGTTAAACACAATGGCTGTGCTTCAAATAGGTAGAATAATTATTTGTATTCCATGTGATGATATTTTGACTGAGAAAATGTTCAAATTATTCACACTGCAGTTATTTGAAGCGTTAAGCCACAGAACACTGATTCCAAAATTTGAAATAATGAAGGCTGAGAAATGTTTAAAATTATGGAAAAAACCTGTAAACTTATTTTAAATACAGAAGAATCATCTTGGCATATAATGCAGGGTTTAGTAAGCACTTCATACCAAACACAAACTGATCTCAATTAATATGACTGAAACTGTAAAATAAATATTCTGTAAAATTATTTCCATTAGAAAATACAACGTTCCTTTCCCTTGCTGAAGTAATATACTGCCAACATAAAAAGCAAGGTCTTTTTCTCCACCACCTTTTTACTCATTTCATAATTTCACTAGTCTGGTAATATTGCTTGTTTTCTTGCTTGTAAAACATCAAGGTAAATTCACAATCATCCCACCATCACCAGCTATAAACTCTCACTTTCCCTGGAGGTTAGGGAATGTCATATTTGTTGCAAAATTAGATGTGAATAAATCTCATCCAACAGCTAAGCAGTGAATGGATAATGCAATTGTTTCAGTCTCTGTATCCTTGTAAGTCAAAGTTTTCATTTAGTTTCCTAAAATGAGAAAGAGAATTCCCCAAGAAGGCTGTTTTGTTGTTTTTCCACATGTAATTATGAACAGAACACCCTACAATGGCTACACATCTCCCACACACATGCATGGCTCCTGAAACATCACAGAAAGTAGAAAAGACTTTACCTGAGGGGAAAAAGGATGAATATTCTCATAGAGGCCAGGGGACAATATCTGGTGTCTCGCACAGTCTTCACTACATTTATTTTCACTAAGCACAACGACTCTCTTTGCATTGAACAGCAGCCTTTTTTCCAGAAGGCAGCAGCAGCATCATCAGTTTGGGACTGAGAAGTCACATGTTTTTTGTCCCTGTTTGTCAAACCTTTGCTGTCCATACCGTGCAAAGTCCCACACAAAAGCCAGAGCAGAATCTGACCACACAGGGATATTATTCCCAGGATTTTACCAACCAGGCACCTGCGAGCTGAGAGGGCCCTGAAACCCTGAGGAATTCCTTAAATCTGAACCCTGTAATTGTGCAGGAAAAACCACACAAGAAGAGATGGAGGAGACAAGCCCCGTCCAACACACTGTGAGATGAATCACCTGCACTACACCTCCACTTCCAGCCCTAAATGCAGCAGGACTGAGCAGGTCCTGATTCCATGTGACAGCTTCTGGGATTGTAACCTTGTGTCTTAATCAAAGTGAAAAGGACACCATTCCCCAATAATAACTTCAACAAATCTTTGCCTTAAGTCAAAATGAAAGATGAAAATATTGTCAGAGACTGTCTGCAATAACCTTTTTCTTCATTGCCTGAAGAAGAATCCTCACATGTGAGACAGGGAGAAATCATCACTGCTAATGAAATTAGCAGCTAAACAATTAGCTGTCAGGAAAGTTGCTTAAGCAAAACTGTATCTATTGCTTGAAAGAGGCTGCAGCACTTTGCCCACAGCTGAACTGATTGCTATCAACTCTGTTTGAAAGATGCTTTTTCCATGCCTTTGATTAACATAATTCATGATTCAAGTTGAATGTTAATGTTTCCAGGACACTGAGCTCCATCACCACCTTCATTTTTTTGTCATGTCTTCCTGACTTGCTAGACAAACATGATTTTACCACTCAAGCAACCCCAGATCTTGGTCATATAACTGAACAGCTAGATTAATCAGACTTTGCATTTCCTAGAAGCACGTAGTGAGATTTGTCACTAGGGATAACAAGAACTTATTTTTGTCACTTTCCCAGCCACTGCATATAAGCACAAATAACTCCTTGCAATTCCAATCCATTAGCAGCAAACAACTATTCCTCACTAAAACCAACACAAATCGATGTCTTCCTTTTGCCTCAGCAGTCTGAGGAAACAGATACGAATGAAAAGGGGAATTTGACTCCTGTGCAAGAACAATTTAGTTAAAAGCCCTGTAGATCGTGTGGGGAAACACCTCATTTTCCACACACTGCTGACACTCACATCAAACTCATTCAAGGCAGCGGCGAGCTCTCCTATGCCAGTGTGGCCCTTGTTCTCATCGGTGGGCGAGGTGGCCTGGGCAGCGTTGGAGATGCCAGCAATTGCCTCCTGCACTTGTTTGAAGACGTAGTCCCTGTTGGCCCTGGTGGCTGCGACGTCGGGGTGGCGGAGGAAGGCCTGCGAGGCCGTGTACAACATGGTGGCGTTCTTCTTCAGGGCCCCTCGGGCCGCGGCCATCTCGTCCCTGCAGTGAGGATCCTTCAGCTCCTGGGTGAAAACACACAGCTTTCAGAGAGGGAAAGGAAAGGCTTTGTGTTAGAATGTATTGCCTCGAGCATCCGGGCATGAACGCTGTGCAGAGGTTTGGCAGGGCTGGAATCAATGGCAGAGCCCACCGCAAGTCACTGAAAGGATTTCCCTCCTGCCCAAGGAAGTCACTGTGCCACCACAGCTGTGACATCCTACCCACAATATCTTACCAAAGAGTCACTTCCCTTTTGCAAAAACCCATTAAAAATGTACATAAAGCATTCAAAATTACTCTCCCCCAACATCTGGATTCCTTCTGCTGATTCCATAACAGCAACGCAAGTGCGACACTCCTGTTACAGCCAGTTCCTTATTTCTCCAATTGCTACATCCATGTCCTTAATAAAATTATCATAAGGTATGATAAAGAATCAAAATAATATCATAGAATCAAACAATTAACTAGGTTGGAAAAGATCATCATGTCCAGTCTATGACCTAACACCATATGGTTTTAGTTTTTAAAGACCTACTAAATACGCCTCTCAGTATTTCTATTTTTCTTCCCTTCATATTTCTCTCTATTCCTCATATCATTTTGAGTTTGTATATTTAGGATATCATGACAGATACATTTGTTTGACAACAAGAATCAGATACTGCACAATATGTTATCAGAATTACATATTATTATTATTATTTAACCCTTGATTTTTTTTCCAGGTATAAATTCAGTTATAACTTTTCAGTATATATCAAGTTATGTCCTTGAAACTTTACAAACACTAAGACAGCCCTCATAATATTCATTAGGAGTAAGAAAACATTATTACTTCTGCTTTAAAACTATGAACAAACCAGTCTGGAGAGCTGAATGGTTTATTTATGTCTACACATGGAATCTACTGCCAACATTGAAAAAGGATCCAGATATTCTGGATTTAAAGGTTCTACCCATTGATTAATTTCAACCACATGTAGCTGACAGGTAACAGTCTTCAGAGAGGTATTTTTGCCATATTCTTGTATATTCAATGAGAACTTAAAAGATACAAACATTTGTTAACTTTCACATTTTTCTCTTTTTCCCATATTTAAAGTTCTGTTTCCACTGGGGAAGTGTCTGAATGTATACTTTGAGAGAAGAGCACTCTCCATATAGTGCCTAGATTCCACATTTTTAATTTATTTGTCTTACTCAGATGGATTGGTTTTTTTATAGTCCAGCAAGGAGCAGAGAGATGGGCTTGATGATCCCTACAGGTGTCTTTCAACTTGAGATATTCAATGATACCATTTCAGTATAACCTCAAAAATGCTATTTTTCATAAAAAAGCTCCACAATCAAGATTAAGGAGTAAATTTCCATTACTGCAATTAAGAAAATAAATAGGTGGATGAATATGGAAAGCCAGCTTTCAAAATCCAGTGTGCAATGCAGTACAGAGATGGCACATCCTTGAATTATTGGTGGTATTCAAGTATAATTAAAGTTGGAGAGACCTTATACAACTCTACAGTGTCTTAAAAAGAACAGGGTTCAGGGGAAAATTATCTTTATTGCAAAGTTGTACAATGACCAGCCTTGAATAAATGTTATCATGACTTTCTGGTCTCTTTTTCAGCTGCCTTAGAAATGAATAAATATATAAATTAATAATTTAAAAAAAAAAAATCATGAAAATTATTAATAATGATTTTAAGCACAAAGTAGATTTCTGTTCCTCCTGAACTGGAATTATACTGAACTAGCAAAGAGCTCGTGCTTTACCAGCTGTCAGAGTGACCTGAAATCTGCACAGGTTAGAATTAAATGGGAATAATCATCGAATTAAAACTATCCTTAACCTCCTGAATCACTTCCCTCTTCACCCTTCAATCTGTTATTAATTGAAGCCTCTTGGAAGGTACTCTTAAAGAAACGGCACTTCTGGAAAACTTCATCACATTCAAAAATAATCAGTGTGATTACATTATAGGCCATGACATAGCAATTAATGGTTCATTGTAGATTTTAAACCAGACTTGGACATAAAACACAAGAACTTTAGAATGAAGATGGACTTCTCCAACCACTCCTGCACTCACCTGTTGTCGCCTCGCAGCGACATAGTTCAGTTTTACCATTTCCTTCCCAAATTCCTTAAAGCGATTGGCTAAATCTTGTTCATTTGTTGCATTTTTCACAGCTTCTAGTGCTTCCTCTACCTACAACACAATAAATCAGCTCTGTCAGCATTTTAATCCACTCTTTGACAAAGTCTGTGACTATTCCACCCAATACTCTGTCTTACATGGACCCAATTTAGGTTTCACATCCATCACTGTACAGAAGCTTTATGAGAGTCCCACGAACTTTAATTAGGTTTTTAATAGAGCAGCTGTCACTCTGCATTACTGTCCATTTACTGTGCTTTGGGATCATGTAAAACTAATGTCAAAGATATGACTGTGTGAATTTCTCCACTCACACTTATCAGATGAAATATTTAATATCTGAGGGCTTTAAAACAAAATACACAAGTATGTTCTTAATGTGTGGTACAGGCTATATGGGAAAACAAAGTCATCGCTTCTGGACAAGAAATATTTAAAAGGGAAATTCAAACTTAACCATTAAGGTTTAAATTTATCCTGATAAATCCAAAACAGTCTTTGTGAAACAAATTATAACTTCAACCCAGAGTATTTGTATTATTCCTTTTTTTTCTCAGCTCTGAGCTTTCCTTCTTTAGTTATTTAACACTGAGAAAATAATCTACCCAAAAAACCACACCTGCAGTTATTCAGTGATGCTGTAGCTAACAAAGATATAAAACCCCAGTAATATCAACAAGTTGATCCATCAAATATATTGTGAACCTTTACCTTATGCAAAGCAAGAAAAATATATCTGCAGGGATAAAATGCTCTTTTCACGCAATAAGTAAAGGAAACATTACTGTGACTAGACGGGAATTCGAAGTTGCACTTCTCCCTCACAGGATAAAAATGCAATTCCAAGCAAAAATATTGAGAACTGAAAAGATGCTACTGATCCTTCTTGCTAAAAGCTATTGTTCAACTAAAAGCTGCAGTTCATAAGAACATGAAAAACAAATTTTCCCCTCAAAAGGCAAAGGCTTATTGGGATGGACAAGCTCCTGTTCATGGGCAGAGGTTTGCAGCTCTCCAGACACTGCTGGGAATCAATAAATTCAGCAGTAGCTGGTGTCTAATAGTTTAGAAAGGCACAATTATGTGCAGAACCTGTCTTTTTATTGCTTGAATTGCTCTGTGTTTTCCTACCACTGAGAGAGTATATTTTCATTTTGAGCTTTTACCTACTTACTGCAGATTTACAAATTACAGGGCAGCAGAGTAGCAAACTCATACATTTCTGTTGGAAAATGCATAATTCAGAAACATAAATTCATAGCTAGTACCTTGGAAATTATAAACCAAGTTCTGCCAATTTAAAAGCTACAAGCTTATTCAGAATCCAAGTTATTTCTTCTTTACTCCTAAGAAGAACAGAGTTTCCAAAAAATGAACTGACTGCTTTACCATTAACACAAATTGCAAAATCGTCACTGTATTAAATAATTTGCTCTTGCAGAACTTCTTGCAAAATATACACATTTTCCTGTTTTATCAAGAAACATTTACATTGAAATACCTGATCTTTATTATGTTTGTAATGCCAAGCACAAGCACAACAAACTGATACACATTTTTCTAAGTCCTGGTCTATATTAAATAGAATTCCTGAAAATTTTGTCAGAGATTCCACTCTGATAATCAGATTTCAAAGGATGATGATTGTACTCTACCATGTCAGAGGGCTCAAGAGCAGAGATTCCAAAGTTAAGAAATCAATAATGAGAAATACTAGAAAGGACAGGAGCACAAGCTCCTTTTTAATGATATTTTATTATTACAATTTCTGTTTTACAAATTCACACTGGAGTGAGTTCTCCATCCTTGATAAAACACTCAATTGATCTGTTCCTCTAATTAACTAGCCTGGAGTTAATTACAAGAGATCTATAACTCTCTCTGTGCATGACCACAATACTATAATGGTATGTGGTTTTTTTAATGTGTTACAAAAGCTTCTGCAATAACCACTATTTCTAATTTTAGCAGTGCAAAAGATAATCTGAAAGCAATGACCAAGAGTCCTTCCAGAAAGCACCTGCATATATTCCCTCTAAAACACTAATTAAAATGCACCATTTCCTTGGAAGCCTTTGACATGCTTTCAGAGAAAACTGATTACAGCACAATTCAGCATAAATCAGGCTTCATTACTCTGACATGCAGAATTATTTTAGTTCATTAATTTTATGGGTAACTTACACAAGTCTTTGAAGGTTACCTTCGAGTCAATAGAAGAGCTGTTCCTTCATCAATTTTGTATAGTATAACCACTTTTCCCCCTAGTAATTCATTTGTCTAAAAGCAGTTAGTATTGTGAAATGGTAAAATAAGGATATTTACATGTTTAATCCTCAGAAATAAATTACCCTTTTTAACATGAAAAAAGTCACAATTAAGCTCCTTATGTTGATTTTTGCTGAAAACAACCAGAGATCACTGACTTCTGAAACAGAACTTATAATACCATTAGATAAATGCAGAGATTACAAACCACACTGCCCTTGCAAATCAGGGGTGCAAACTGTGCAAATAAATACACCCACTTACAAACCAGCACTGGACATTTGTATTTTATATAACAGAGTATTCTGCTGCAAAAGAAATCTCAGATGGGACAACAGAATTTCTCATTGCCTATGAAAGAGCTTGAATAAAAATTTTCATCATAATGTTCAGAAAAAAACTTGTTGTTTATGATATTCAAGTGTTGGCCTTGCTAGGAAAGGACAGTTTGAATTACAGTTACATGGAGCATTAGGGAGAGGAAAAATTAAAAGCATATTGGAGAGAGACACTGCTTACACTGCACGTAACCAGAGCCATGTGCTGACAATTCTGAGAGCAGCATTTAATTCATTAAAGCAGAGCTCACTAGAACCTGTGCTGAAAAAACAGCCTCTTTCCTTATGAAAACTGTTTTCCAGCTATTCAGGTTATCTGCACAGTTTGCAAGTTGAAGAGTTCTCACTGTTTTTCCAGAACATGAGATTGTTGCACAGTTACACTTTCAAAAAGACAAATTAAAAAAAATATATAAAAAGAAAAAGAAATATTTTTGAATAGTTGCTAAAAAGAAGCAACTCTTCATCTCCTCTGTTAAACTCACACATGCACTCTGCAGGCTTTAAATATTCTGTATAGGATTTTCTGCACAATTTTGTTTCAGAGGTTTTTGATTATTTGTTTCTGCAATAAAAATGTAACAGTGCTAAAACTAGGGAGGGTGGAAAAAAACGTTTCCTAGTTTCAACTGAAAATCTTTTTAATACTCCTGTATAAAAATGTGAATGGTGGTGGTCAAAAGTGAATATAAATCTGTCCAAACTATCATTAATTCATTAATTATTATTATATCACAATAATTTATATCCTAAATTTATATCATATATATAAATGATATATATATTATAATTTTATCATAAATCATTAATTCCTCTTTATTCTTTGATTAGACAATTGTACTATTGTCTCTCTCCAAATAAAATATTCAATTTTTAGATATATTCAGAAGTCACAAAGAGAAAAAAAAGAAAAGTAGACAACTATAGTGTCTAAACTGTGCCAGAAGACAAAAATCCTGGGAAGGTAATTGGGATAAGATGCAAGGAGATCAAATGCTTCAGGTCAGGTCAGAGAGCTGTTTAACAGCAGCATTAGAAGATATGAAGACAGCTCACAAATTTTGCTTTAAGTGTTGAAATATTAATTTCTGCAGAATTATGAAAACGAATGAGACTAATGCAGAAATGTGTTAACCCCTAGCTCTGATCAGCTCTTGAAGAGAACAAAGTGGAGAGTAAGGAATGTGGACAGCTACCCTCCTAAGCGATTTATCCCGTTCTCCCACGCACAAAGCACACAAACCCAGCAGAGAGGGTGAAAAATGCCTACGATTTTGAGGTGTGAGAGGAGCCTCATGACATCAGCCATGTCAGCCAGGATGAGCAGGCGGGTGACGGCCGAGAGCAGGGCGCGGGCGGCGCGCACCATGGTGCCCCTCTTCACCGAGGAGCAGGGGTCGTCCGCGAACTCCGACGAGGCGATCCGCATCGTTTCTCCTGGGAGTGGAACACAAACGGTCGCTCAGGTTAGCTTCCAGCCTTGTGGGTTTTCTTTTTATAGAAAGTATAATTAACTCACTAAAATCTAAACTAAGTGTTGTTGGGAAAAAAAAATCACGGAACCACAAAACCCTTGGGTTGGAAGGGGACTTAAAGTCCATCCAGTTCCACCCCAGGGATATCTTCCATTGTCCCAGGGCAATCCAAGCCCTGCCTGGCCTGGCCTTGGACATTTCCAGGGATCCAGGGGCAGCCACAGCTTCTCTGGGCAATCTGTGCTAGGGCCCCACCACCCTCACAGGGAACAATTCCTGCCCAATATCCCATCTAACCCTAAACCCTTGGCAGTTTGAAGCCATTCCCCCATGTCCTGTTACTCCATGCCTTGTCCCAAGACCCTCTCCAGCTCTCCTGGAGTCCCTTTAGGCACTGGAAGGTCTCCCTGGAGCCTTCTCTTCTCCAGGCTGAACAACCCCACCTCTCCCAGGCTGGCTATGATTCACAGATTTTATATTACCTTTGCTGTCATTAAAAAAAATTCTGTTTGTCTCCAGGGCAGAATCACAAAAATAAAGTATTTCTAATGTGAAATCAAAGCATATTTACATTGCTTTTATGACCATTACAATGACATTAAAAAAAAAATCTCAGATGGCAAAACTTCCCATAAGACAGTGTAAATAGTGGAGGAGAGATTTAAGATGGCCACAGTGATTAATTCCCATCAGAACTCTTTTCCTTATTATATTTACCATTGGGACTGTGTGTTCAAATTATAATTTTCAAGGAGTGTATCTTGGATGTTAAGATGATAATATACAATTCCAAAATACAATTCAAGTGGTTCATTTCTAAGACTACATAGTCCCCTTAGCTTTCCATAAGGTTGGCAAAACTCTCCAAATTTCTTAGGAGACAATTAAAAAACAATCATTGCTAGATAAAAAGAGGACAAACTAAATTTCTAAACATACTTAAATGCTTTATTGCTCAGCATCAGGAAGCTGAAATTCAAGTTAAAAAAGAAAACAAGGTTTCTGGAGGAGGATCAGAGTTTGCTGTCCCTACCTTCCTATGTATTTTACCTGTGTGTCAAAACACATTGAAACTAGGAGCAAGAAATTGTGACATCACAAAGATTTTTCTAACACATACTTAAATTCAATCAGTTGTTTGAAAAATTTATCCACAAGTCTTGTCTGAGACTGTGCTAAAAATTGAGAATGAAACTTCTTTAGTATTATTATTGTTGTTGTTATTATTAGTCAATGACTTAAATATTTCATGTAAAAGGAGATATTGAGAGCAACCACAGAACAGCTGAGAGCCAAGTATGTAAGCAAGGGTTACATATGAGTTTCCTAACTGGGAATTTGATCCCAGTGCAGGACTGGCTTCATCTAACCAGTGTAACATTGTTAAGGCATCATCTTCCCTTCAATTATTTATTGAGGGAAACCAACAATCCCAGCTTTGTGTGGAGAGCTTGCTCCAAAATGCACTCTTGGAGCATATTGAGCTGATTGAACCCAAGGGGACACAAACAACCACAGCAAATCCCAGCAAGGCTTTCCCTTATTTAAGCTCTAAGTTACATTCAGAAGAGATGGAAGTGATTCCAAGCATCCAGTAGCAAAACTCTTGTAAGTGAAAGTACTGAATTTTAGAGAAATCCAAGCTGAAATGGCAGCCAAAGCAAGCTTTGGATTTTGGAATCAGATGTCTGCAAATTGTTTAACTTCCATTTTGGTGCTGAAGAGATTTTATCGTTTTCTGCCAAATTAGCAGTGTGTAGCTTCAGATAAATATTTATATTGGACTATGAAAGAAAGAAATAATATTTGATAATCGGCCAGTGGCACCAGGAAAGCAAGAAGGAAAATTATTTTCTTAGACTTGATTATCCAAGGCGATATCCCTAGCAAAAAGATTTGAAAATCACACTCAAGGGCAGAGGAAAAATGCACTGAGGGTCAAAACAAAACAAAAACCAAACAGAACTAAAAAACCATTAAAAGAGTATGAATTAGATATTTACCCTTAGAAAGCTCACATTAGATGAAATAAATCTCCAAAATAATTAAGCAAAAATTATTAAATATACACAATCAAATAAGCAAACCAAAAAATGTATGAGTATGAAAGTTCACAGCAGGTTGTTTAAAACTTGACAAGATTTAGTAGTTCATAATTTAGAATCTAATAACCAAAGAAACTAGCAGTTCTGGGAAGGAAGGCTTCTTTGTCTCAGTGCCAATTAACATATTTTAATCCTTTTACAGCACTAGTATCAATCCACTCTTAGGCTAAAGGTAACAGTGGAGCTTCAGCTAGCCCAATTGTTTTTTAGAGAAACCTTTTTATCTGTAAAAAGTCAACCCTACATTTAGTTACCCATTCTTCCCAAATGCATTTCAAGTTGCTCCGTAATCTATATTAAATTACTTTCAGTGAAAATTGGATTGATGCAAGAAACACAGACATCTGAAGTCATCAGGTCTGCTTCCTTGCCACTGCAGTCAGTCAAGTGATAATATAATTAATAATAATAATCTTAATATGATAATAGCTACACTCATAAATTTATCAAGCTTCCATCTTAGAAACAGCTCAGAAGTTTAACCCCAATTAATCCTATGTGAAGTGGAAAACTCTCTCCAAAATTAACTCGAGAATCTGACAGGTTCTTTTCATTAGATATCTGTAGACAATTTAAATCCATTTCTTCTCAATGTCCCATTTGTCCTTCAGTTTCACCGTGTTCTTCTTCCACTCTTGTCCCTGTTGCCTCTTTTTGGCTTTGTGCATTTTTGTGAGGAGTCCTGACAGGTTTAAGGAAGTATTTCTGTCCCTTCTAATTGCACAAAATATCCATTTCAACAATTACTACAACAGGCCCATGAAACAATTCTGCTTCTGCTGTACAAATGATAAGAACTGCAGGTTTCTAGGACCATTTGCAGCTATGAGAAATACTCACAGAATCCCAAAAAATCCTGGGTTGGAACTGCAGGGATCCTTGACTCCAGCTCCTGGCCCTACACAGGACACCCCAACAATCCCACCATGTCCCCAGAGTTTAACAACTGCAAAAATCTATCAACACATGATTGCAAAAGCCATTAATAAAAAAACTTCTGGAATTTCATGAGCAAACTTAAGGTAAAACCTCTACCTGTGAGGAAAGGACTGAACCAAGGCTTTCAATGGTTAATAGACAGAGGAAATGTCATTTTTTCCAAAACCTTGAAGTGTTTCATTAAGAGAGAGAAGATGGGCACAGAGCAGTAATCTAGAAACAGCTGTGATCAGTAGGGGATGCTGACAATACACCAAACACCTGTAAATAATTACCAGAACAATGACAAATTGATTGCATGCACCACTCCTGAGCAGTTCTCAAATGGAAGAAATTAATAAAGTTAGAGGCTAATGAATCCATTTCTTTCAGATTTTAACTTTTGTTCTATGTGTCCTAGATTAAAAAGACAGAAAACTGATTCATGACATAATGGAACTATTTTAGAGTGCTCTTCTCATAATTAGAGCAAAAGCACTGTTATGAAGCTATCCTAAATTATAATAATATATAGACCCAAACTAAGCTGCAGATTCCATGTAAAAGAGTGAGGATTACACTAAATGATGACATGATACATTTGAACAGCCCGTACTTGTTAATAAGGTATATTCAAATTATATAAGAAGGTTGTTAATCTTTGCATCATGGATGTTGTCTTGTTAAGAAACAAAGATCTGTAGTTTTATCCCCCTTGGATCTGTCTAGAAATTCAGCAGATAAGAGTAGGATCACTCACTTTCCATCCCAGTATATATCTGAACAAATATTAAAATTTTATAGGAAAATTTCAATGTCAAATTTTAGGAATAATGACCCTAATCTGGGCTTGGATGGTTGGTTTCTCACTGTCTGTACTCCTCCTACCTTATTAATCACATTGATTATTTACCACATCTCTTAAAACATCGTATTTTGATTTCAGTACTTTAAAATCCAGTCTCCATAGCTGACCATGTTCATTTCAGTATTAACGTCCATTTGACATTATCAGACTGTGGGAAGTAATTTGTAGACCATTTTCAGCCTGCATACTTACTAAATACAAATATGCATTAAAAATTCTGTTCAGAATTCTAAAAGCTTCACACAAATGGCAGTTTAGTCTTCCCTTTCCTTAATACCTTTTTTCTAAATCTTTACTACTATGTCCCCTAAACTCATCTCCTCTTTCGCTTGCAGCTGGGACTTTGTTCTCCATCTCTGCGAGCATGACTACTGCTTTCATCATTCTAACGGATTTCAAGGCCAGAAAAGGCATCTCTGATCAAGCCCAATCTTTTCCCATCACATTTCAGCTCCTAGAGCTGTGTCTCTCTGGAACTGATTGTACAGACAATCCAGTTCACTTACATTCCACTCGCTTTACATTTGACATTTAGATAGAGCGATGGAAGATGAATCACTCTGCATTTTAAAGCATAATGGATATCCTTAAATCTAGTAGGTTTTTTAGATTCAATGTTCTCTTTTAGATCCAAGAACACACCACATCATTCACTTCATGGACCATTAAAATATGTAATTTTAATTAACCCAACTACTTCTTTCCTAAGGGACAAAAAATACCAAGAATACAGAACTTTTAAGATATTTAGCCAATATCTATGACAATGTAAGACAATTTATCCATGAATGTTATGTTTTAGAAAGAACTTTTCTAATTAATAGTCAGATTAATAGTGCATTTGGAACATCACTGATACACTTAAGTACAATAAAACATAATTAAATTTCAATTCAAAATTAAATTGTTTGGGATGTGAGGATACATTAGCATTTCTAATCCCTCTTTGTCTGCAACTCAGTTACTCCATGGATTTACATCCTTCAGGGACACACTAAACTAATCTGCCTTCACTGAACTGGAGAGTTCAGTGAACATCAACATGAACATTTTAGATGCTCAGCACTGTGTTTGGGAACATGAAAACACATCGGACCTCTTGAGACATCAATAAATACAGAGGCAAATTTAAAAACTCAAGCTCACCTGAATTATAATGTGGCTTTATTTGTATCCTGGCGAAAGTCATGCTGCTCAATGACAATGTTTGACAGAAACATGGGCTCACAGAAAGGTTGGGGATGGAAGGGACCTTGAAATCCATTTCATTCCACCCCTGCCATGGGCAGGGACACCTTCCACTATCCCAGGCTGCTCCAAGCCCTGTCCAACCTGGCCTTGGACACTTCCAGGGATCCAAGGGCAGCCACAGCTTCTCTGGGCACCCTGTGCCAGGGCCTGCCCACCCTCACAGGTGTTCTTCCCAACATCCCATCTACATCTACTCTAAGTTGAAAGCTCTTCTCCCTTGTCCTATCATCAACCACCAATTTTTCCACAATTTCTATGTTTATACTAAAAAATTTGAAATCTCTTATTAAAATAAGTATTTTCTTCTTTATCCAAATGCTGCAGAGTTGCCTCAAGAAGCACATTCAAAATAAGTAGAATAGTTCATCACCTCAACAAGAAACTACAGTGGAAAATGTTAGGAAAAGTTGCTGTCTTTCTGGTGAACTGTGCATGGTACATTTATTAAAATCGTTATTGTAAAAAAGGACTAAAATGAATGGAACTAACAAAGAAAAATCTGTAAGTCCTAGTGATTAATATCTTGAATTTAATCATTTAATGGGTTTCTGCATAAAAATTTATTAATTTAAATAGAACTGTCATTAATAAATTTAACATAACAGGTATAGAAGGGAACAACATTTGAAAAGCACACAAAATTCACAGAAAAGGAAGCACTCCAAGAAAACCACTGTGGCATTCAACATTAAGCACACAGATCCATTCTGGATATTATTTTCATTCTGGGGCTTGAAAAGGCTCACAAATACTGTATAGGAAAGCAATTTCAAGGGTGGATTCTATCTGTGCCCAAGGCACCATGAACTAAGCTCAAAATCATAATTAGAATCAGTTTCATCACTGTCTATTATCACATGAAAAAAAAAAAATACCCAATGAAGAGTTTATATGAAATAGATAGTTTTCGAGATAAGCTTCAGTTCAAAGGGTTGATATTTTCCAACAAGATGGGTTTTCATAAAAAAAAAAATTATCAAAAAATCCCAGTGATCTGTGAAAAGAAGGAGCAGCAAGTTGCTAATGTCAGAACACGGGAAGCACTGTGAGGGGGGAAGGATTGATGATGAGATTGATCAATCTGCTGGATTATCAACTCCCTATTTGTTTTGAGGGTCACTTTTGTGTTTCTGCTAATTTATGATTTTCCTTACATTTAGATCCTACCTGCATGTCTTGACAGAGCAGTAAGAGAAGCAGGGAGCACTGCTTAATCTGGGGAACATGGTTTTCTTACAAAAATTAAAAAAAAACCTTCCCACAATCCCAGCTGGGATTAAGAGGACAGGCATGTTAATGTTGAATAATTGAGAGACTTGTAGCCAAGAGACAAAAATAACAGGAAAAATTTAAATACAAAAATTTAGAAAGATACTCCAGTATGACAGAGCATACAAAAAGAGAAAAGTAGACATGGGAGAGCCATCAGCACAGGGAAAATCTATGACACAGATTTACAATAAGAAAAAGATGTAAAAGAAGACAACATAATATACAGAGAAAGCATCTGCAGGTTTACACAGAGAAACAGATAGAAGGTACAAGAGGACTTTTAAAAATTTATGTCATTTCTTCTATTAGTTCACATAATATGGACATATTGTTTATGATTACCTATATTTGAGATCCAATGCAATTATTTTTTTGCCATAAAACAACTTATCAAAAATTCTAAAACCATGCTCAAAGCATCAGCTTACATGAAAATTAAGTTTATCTTCCCAAAATTGGAAATAACATTAAAAAATTAATTTTTTAAGACTAAAAAAACCAGCAGTTTTTAATTGAATTTGACTTGGCAACATTTTAGTAACCTAAGAATTTATTACCAGTTTCAATGGGAATTCATATACATGCCGTGACACCTATGTTAATATAAGAGCTCCTTTATATAACTGTACTCACTGATTGAATGTGTAAAGAGTGCAAGAGCTTCTGTGCAAAGAGATAATGAGAAAACTGAGCTTCATGGTGTGAATTCACATTCCAGTGCAGAGATCAACACACAAATCTAATCTATAGCCCTCCATCAACACCCAGAAAGGCAGATTGCTGTTGTGCACAGGAAAAGGCTCATAAACAAGACATGATTGTCATTAAATTTGTAATGAGAACAGAAAGAAATTATCATTAGTCTAAGCCTGTATAGGTAATAGAAAAAACTGTGATTGAGTGTTAGGACTGTCCTTTATAAATACCTGGGCATGGCAGAAGGGAGGCTGAGGAGAATCAAGGCTGGAAGTGGCTCTGAGCAACCTGGTCTAGTGACAAGTGTTCCTGCCCATGGCAGAGCGTTGGAACTAGATGAGCTTTAAGGTCCCTTTCATCCCAAACCATTCCAAGATTCCATGATGTCCATCCTTTACTGGACACAGAGTGAAACTCAGTCACAAAGGATGAGGAAAAAGGTGAAGTACTAAATTCCTTCTTTGCCTCCAACAGGAAGAGGAGCTGTCCTTCAGGTACCCAGTGCTCTGAGCTGAAGGGCAGAGATGGGAACACAATGAAGCCCCCAAAACTGGTTCTACTCCCGTCGTTAATGAATTTATAGAATCCTTTTCTATTCGTTTTCTATGACAGTAGCCAGGTTTCAGTTCTAGCTGGGCTTTGGACTTTGCCATTTTCTCCCTGCATGACCCCCAAAAGTCCCTGCAGCTTTCCTGAGCTGCCTGTCCCTTGTCCCCTTTTCACAAAGGTCACAAAATCTCCTTTTTTGCCGAAGTTCCACCCAAATTCTTTGTTCAGACAGATCAGTGTTGAACAAATAAAACAAGGAGCAGTTTAAAACCATAAAATCCACCACAAACAGGTGAAGGATGTAGAGGTGATATAATTTCTGATGAAAAAACACATGTATTTCATCACATACTGTAGAAATCACATAATATGAAAAGAGATTAAAAATGGACTTATCTACACCTAAAATACCAAAAAATAAAAAAGGAAAAAAAGCAGGGGGGGGGGGGAAAGCCTAGATCTCAAAGTCAATTGGAACAATTATAGCTGAATGAAATTTGCAAACATCCGAAATCAAAATCAGTGAAGAGCCTACAATTTTATTTTTAGTAGATATAAAAATAAATCAAAATTCCATCATCTATACAGAACAGGCTCCTTTTCCCTTGATCATATATAAACAGCAGTTGGAGTATCTCACAGATCTAAAGTCTAAAAAGAATTTTTCTCTGATAAAGGGATTAAAACAGAGAGAAGGAGATAGCTGGAGATCAGAATGCTATAATTTGACACTTCTCAGAGGAAATCAGTGCCTGTTATTTGATTATAACATTTTATATTCCCTCACTCTGTAAAGTATTACTGGCCTTTGTAGTATGTGAAAAATGTACTTCAGAAAAAGACATGTTCAAAATGGTAAATGGAAAGGCAATAAATTAAAGCCTTTTATATACTGACTAAGCATCTTTTAGGACTCAGATATTAGAAAGTGTATTTCAAATTTTCATGCTGTCATTTTTAATACTTCTCTCATCGAACACCACTTTCTGAAACCATATCCAAAATTAAAGCCTAATCTGTATGGGAGAAAGAAGCTTTTATACAACTTTTGAAGTTGGATGACTGCCATGAAAAATGCAGTCAAAAATAAAGAACACAGAACAAAACGTACTGTAGGCAAATAGGAGGACTGAGCATGAGGGCAGGGAAGATCCCCAGATAAAGTTTAGTGCTCCAAGGACTGTTTTTATCTTCTTATTAAATGACACTGGGGAATCACAGAATCATGGAATGGCTTGGCTTGGAAGAGACCTTACAGCTCATCTTGCTCCATCCCCTGCCATGGACAGGGGGACCTTTCACTACTTTCACTACACCAGGTTGCTTCAAGCCACATCCAGCTTGGCTTTGAACCCTTCCAGAGATGGGGCAGTGTCTTGGTTTAAGACCATTTAAAAATTTGGACACTCCAAGATGAGTCACCTCCGCTTCTTTCCAACCCATCCCTTGCCAGCAGTAAAGATTATGAGTAGATATAAGTGAAAAAACAACTGCTTACTCACAAATGGATCAGAAACAGGTAAAAAACAACAGTAAATAACTGCTAGATACAAAACTGCCCAGTCTCACAAGCCTCACACACACAGAGACCCAAATGTTGGAATCAGCCTTCCCAAGATGGCGCCCGTCTGAGGCGGCCCTGTGGCTGAGGGACAAAGGGAAGACGGTGCCATCGTTCCCCTCCAAAAGGGTGGAAGAGGGCCCCAGAAACAAAGAGACAAGATGGCAGCAACCTGTAGCAGAAAGGCAGGAGCTCACAGAGCAGTTCTAGAGGCAGACAAAAGTTTTCCAGCTCATGTGGGGTCTGCATCGCTGCCACCACGTTCCCGCCATTTACAGGCTTTGACATGGCTGCTGTGTGATAAAAGTGGTGATTCCCACGGTGTGGGGATAAAAGCACCGGTCTGTCCACATAGACACACGGCAGCCTGACCCCAGGAACTTCCTCACTGCTGCCAGAGTTTGAAAAATTCACCTTGAAACAGTTTCTAATTGCAAAATTAATCTTTGCCAGCGCCTATGGTTGCAAACCGTAAACAACCACCTGTGATGTGAAGCTCCCACCTTCTGCAAAAGCCACCAGGAAAGGAAGAACCTCCACTCCCACAGTTCTGCTCGCCTGGAGCAGAGCTGTGGCAACCACAGCTTCTCTGGGCAACCTGTGCCAGGGCCTCACCACCCTGCAGGGAGGATTCTCCCATAATAGCTAATCTAAACCTGACCTCCTTCAATTTAATGCCATTCCCCCTTTAAACTAAGCAGAAATAATCCTGGTAACATGGATCCAAACCCAAGATCTTCACATTTTAGATGAACCACAGAAGTATTTACAATTACATTCTGAACACAGAAAACACCACTTTTAGAAACTAAATTCTTTTGTGGAATTTACTCAATAGAATGATATTTGTCTACGTTTGTCAGTAGTGTTTTGGGGTTTTTTGGTTTTGGGGTTTTTGGGGGGGGAATGCAATCATCACAATCATTTTTGCAATTTTCCAGTTAGTTTCTGAAAGGTTGAAAATTCACTCAGTGAAAGAAATATAAAGCAATAACCAAGCTCATCTCCTTGACTCTTTCTCCCTTCAGTATGCTACTTCCCAATTTAAATATCCCAGACAAAGTCTCTGCAACACTCCTGATCTCCCACCAGTTTCCCTATCCATCATTAGACAGCTGGTGAAACTCTCAGTTCCTTTGCTCTGCTAAAAATTTCCGTCACTGACCTACACAGTCATCTGAGGTCACTCCTGTACCAAGCTAAAGGGAATTTCCTCCCAAATACTTTGATCTGACAGACTAAAATAACTGATTTTCCAGTTCAAAGATGACTCAAACTTTTCCTTTTTTATTTCCTTCTTTTTTTTTTTTTTTTATAATGTTGAAGAAAAAGAATTTCAGTTCAGAATTTCTGCCTAATGAATCAACAGTGATTTCATTCCCAGCACTCAGCTGCAAGTCAGAGGATGTTTCAGTAACACATAAATCAGAACAGTTTCAAAAGGGGAGGTCGAGATGCTCACCCTGTGGTGCTCTGCAGCTTCACAGAACTGTTCTGAGGGGTCAGGGACTTCAGCTCCAATCTCCACATTGAATTATGCACAGAGGGGACACAAATACAGATTTCATGCATGGAGAAAATCTCCTTGCAGAACACTGCTCATGGTTAACTCAGAACTTAATTGAAAAGGCTGCACATTAAGTGCTCCTGAGGATTACTCACTGTGGATTAAGCCTACCCGGGTTTGGGAATTACTGCTGGAAGACAGAACAGGGCAAGATAACTGCCTGAGGTACCTACTCAAATTTGTAAGATTTATTTTTTTCCTTTTAATAATTTTCTTAATTTAAATTCTAGTGAAACTATTCTCCAAATCTGACCCAAATTCAGAAATTTCATGCATACTAATAGGTGGTGGAGTTAAATATTTACTGCAAAACATGGCCTAGTTACAGTCCCTTGACAGGGATATTTTTTTCTTTTAACAGTGCTGCATTTCTGCAATACTTTCTCAAATAAAATCTTTACTAACAGTAATATTTCTTCTAAAAGAACAAGCAATAATTTTAGGATTTGATTTTAATATTCAAGTCAAATATTTCTGGAGGAAACACCACTTCCCAGTCTTTCAGTTTCTGAATATAATTTTATTTTTGACAACTGTCAGAAGTTGGCATGTTAAAGAAATTTTATTTTGATTTTATCTTGATATAAAACCACAAAAGCAGTAAAGACAATGTAAATAATTATAGTTTAAAAAAATTGCCATATGTATTAATTCATATTACTTTTCAAACTTATATCACTGCTTTTGCAAAATCTGTCTCAAACTGTCGTGTTCAGGCAATATATCAAACACCAACTACCCTTTAAAACAAACATACCCTGGAGAGGGAAGTCACTTTCATAAATTTAAACTAACATGAGCTTAAACAAAACACTGAAAAGTGAAATCCATATCAGAAAAGCTCCAGCCAAGGCTAAACAGAAATAAATCTTTTGGAAATGGTGCAGAGAATAGAGAAGAAGCGAAGATCCTCGGACAGCCAGCTGGCTTCCCCAAGAGCCAGCATCATCAGCAGTTCTCCCAAAAAGTCTAAACCATGTGTACAGAAAATCATAAAATCATGGGATGGTTTGGGTTGGAAGGCACCTTCAAAGATTATTTAATTCCAACCCCCCTGCGATGAGCAGGGACACCTCTATACATTTCAATTTTTCTCCACTTTTACATTTCCCCTTAAGGATCAATCCTGATCAGAACAGAGGGGAGCAGAACAAGACATTGGTGCTGTTGAGTTTGGTTCATAGAAAAATAAAATATTTTGGGTTAGAAGGGATTCTGAAAGTGACCTAGTCTGTCCCTTGCAATAAGGAGGGACATCTTAACTAGACCAGGTTGCTCAGAGCCCCATCCAGCCTGAGCTTGAATATTTCCAGTGATGGGGCATCCACCACCTCTTTGGCAAACAGTTCCAGTGTCTCACAGAATCAGAGAAAGTGAGTGCTGAGTGCCTGACGTGTGTGGTCACCCATAAATATAAATTATATATATATATATGTATATTATATATACGTATATATTTACATGAGCTGTATATGGGTGTTTGTGTGCACGTGCCTACTGGAAATACAGGATCAGTCTCATTCCTGCTCTGAACTGGGGCCATGGACCTGCAGCAGCCTTACTCCTGGTTTTGGGAACCCCTGACCCTACTTTTCTGTATACCAACTCTTGGAGATGCTCTACATCTGCTTTTTCATCAGAAGTGTTTTAAATCATTTCGGAGTAGAAATTTTAATGTCTTTCTGCAGCTCAGTTCTCAGAGAGCTGAAAGATAATTAATGGATGGAAAAGAGTCTGAAAGAGCCAGCATTAGAGTATTTGCATGGAATGGCATTTAGAGGGCCAGATTTCTCAGGAGGAGCATTGCAAACACAAATAACAACTGAAGTCGCTTCCATATGTAATACACAATTCAAAATAGATAAGGAGTATTTTTAATTAACAAGGTAAGGGTTTTCAGGCCACGGCTCCAGTGACTTGCTGAATAAAAGACTTCAAATCTTTGTGCTAAAAGTTTTCAGCTCAGGCATGAGTTTAGAGCCAGACAAAAAGCAAGTCACAGAGCACCTCATCACAGATATTATGTGAAAAAGGAGAGTATGTTTACTGTACACACAAGTTCCTTCAAAAGTCCAAATTCATTCTCCCATTAAACATTCCACTTCACCTTTCAGGATGAATAGAAATTCTAGTTTATCTAAAAAAAAAACCTGTTTTCCAGTAATTTCTTTCCATGGACACCTTTTCCTCTATCAAGAACTAGCACATGCTGACTTCTGTGAGCAAAAAAAATGTTTTCATATACTTCAGTGAAAAGAGAGCTAGGGAGAACATACATTTAAGTGAACAGATCAGGGTGGTTTTTGGTCTAAAAAAATATTATCTAGATTCTAGAGAAAAGACTCTGGATTCTCTAGATTTCCTTAGAAACCATCTTTCACAGGATTTAGTTTTAAAACTTCATTCAAAAAATCTCCAAAATTAGATGGTTAAAAGCATTAAAGCACTAAAAATAGTATTTTTTAGTGTTTTCTGTGATACAGAAAAAAAATTACCAAGAAAGTTAAAGTCACTTTTGTTTCTCAGAGATGTTCATCCACAGTGTCAAGATAGTCACAGAGTACACAGGTCACATTCTTTTTCACAATGTCCATAAATCTGCATGAACAAAAAATTAAGTCTACCTCAACTTTACCCTGTCTTCAAACTTAAAAAACAGCTATTTTCTGTCCCTTGACTGAGCTATGAATTTCATATTATGGTGTGAAATTTTAACTACCATGCTTGAAAAGCAAAAAAATTTAAAACACGACAACCAGCAGCTGGATTAAATCACGTTTCTAATGGAAGTTCCAGCCAGAAAACTTCCAGGAAAATTACATTAAAATCAGGCAGTCACCAGCACATACCTACAGACAGACATTGCCAAAGCCACTTACCAGATATAGAATAAATTTACATGAATATAACTTATTTCTTTGTGCAGCATCCCAGGCTGTGTCTTAACAAATTTAATCAAAGCTGACCCCTGTGGACGTGCAGTTCTTGATAGATTTTTGTGTCAATCACGGCCTGAATTTCTCCCCCACACAGAATTTCCTTCTTCTCTGCTGATCAATAAAAGACCAGTTGCATTTAGACATTTATGATGTGACTATAGCATATACTGTATTTTTTATTCCAGTGAGTTCTTCCCCGCACTTCTCAGGGTTTGCAGCTTCACTCTTTATGGTCACAGAATGATGGAATATTTTGAGTTGGAAGGGACCTTACAGATCATCCAGTTCCGTCCCTGTCTGCTTTCACTTCTATTTAATATAAAAAGATATGAATGATAAACTTCCACATTTCCCAGGCCTTCTTTGTGCCCCATCTGGGAGATCTTTTACACAACTCCGACAGCATCAGAATAAACACCCGCACAGCAAAGCATTTAATGGCCCAACAGCTGGATAATCTATCTCACTTAGGTGCTTTTGAACTATAAGAGTCCCTGTTATGGAATCGTTATGGGATACAGAGATTCACAGGGATGAGCTTTAGGCATCAAATCTTTTCTTTTTGCTCTTTGTGTTTCATAAATCAAACCCGTTTATTACCAAAGTTCTCAACAGCCAATAGAATTTACCTTTCCATGCTACAGAAGGAACAAGAATCTTAACACCACGGACCCTCTCATTCATTCCAAAGCATTCTGCAATGATACAGAGAAGTTTTTCCACACCTATCAATGGAAAGCAAGAGTCCCTGGGGTGAATTGCTGCCTTTAGCAGAACACAACAGCACCCAGCAACGCAGGGCAGGAAATGAGGATCACACCAAGAGCCAGCTGTAAGTGCCACAGCCATTTTTCGGTTGACGATGTAATTATCCCAGCTGGAACCCTGCCAGGAAATCAGCCAGGAAAACACAGCCTCGCTTCATTAATCCAGCTCTTTATGGCACTGAGCTAAACATATCATTTCACAGCACACCAGGGCTGGGCTCGTTTGCACAGCTTGTGGGTGCTAATAATGGTGTGTGGTGTCTCCTGCTCTCCTCGTTATGGGATCGTGTTGAACAGGCCCCAAAAAAAGCTGCTCCACTTTTCTGACAGGCTTTTTTCCCAGCCTGGAGTGTTGACAAGAGATGAATGTCTGTGTCATTCTGTGTAATTCTGCTTAAGATCTTTTTCCTCCTCTCTGCTTCTTCATTGTTGTTTGGGTCGGGTTTTTTCTAAATATAGGTTAAGAAAAGTCTTTTTGTCATGTAAAAAAATCAGAAATTTGGTCTAGATAAAAAGTGTGTAAATTTAGGTTTATCCCCCTAACTCAAGAGAAGTCTCCTGGGGAGAAACTGAGTCAGCATCACATACCCAAAAGGGAAAATGTTATAAATTCAGAGAGAAGATGGGCACTCATGTCACTACTGAAGATGCTGAGCTACAAATTGACACAACACAATATAAGCCATGTAAAGCAACAGGAAACTGAAGTAGATGACAAATTAAAATTAATACCAGAACAGCATCAGCACTAAAAATCTAGAAGAAAACCACCCAACCAAAATCCCACCATCACAACAACAAACACCCAGCAGAAAAAATAACCAACAAAACTCATAAAACTCCACTGGAATATTGGAATATCATTGTACATCCAGCATACAGCAAATACTTAACTTATTCTGACACACTGACAATTGAGTATTTAAGAAAACCCAAACCAGACAGGAACATGAAAACAGTGAAACCAAATATACACAGAGTGGAGATGAGGAAAAAATATCCTCAGGATAGAAGAGACTGGAATATTCACTAATCAGTACTTATATATACAAAAAAATGATCACTTCAGTCCAATTTTCACAAGATAAAAAAAACAAAAAACACAGTATGACTTCTGGGGGAGTAACTCACTGAAAATCAGTATTTTACACCCAAATCCTTTAGACTCCTTTTGAAATCTCAGTTGGAAATCTTCCTCTTGTACTAAAAACCAGGGCTGATGATACTGGCAGATGGTATCTTTAGATTATAGGACTTAAAATGGAATAAATCTGAAAGGTACTTAATTCTGCTGTAATAAAGATAATTACAATCAAAGTAAATAAAACTGTAACATTTTTTCCTAGGCATACATTGAAAACATATTTTTCCGCTACTACACAGGTAAACTTGAAAGCACTTCATACCCATTTTATCTTTTGAAAGAAAATTATCAGATATTGTGAGTATGCACTTATTTTATCACCAACACCCAGAAAATAACTGTCTTAATATTGTTATTATACCCGTATTTTCAGGCTTTGATATTCTATTTTCATATATTTGAAACCACAAGTGCTTCTATATTGCTGTTTTATCTGGCTGATAATTCTGATATTGTTCAGAAACATATATACCATAATCCTAATTCTACATTTGCACCCACAGGCTTTAAACCACTGCTCAGATTTAGCCAAGTGAAAAAAATCCCATCATTTTGTCACAGAGCAGAATAAAAACCAGGCTGAAAATGGAACATTAAGCTTTGGCACTGGGCAAAGCTCTAGTCCCATCAAGCATTTTTTCCCACATACCTTGTTTTCGAACATCTTCCACAGCAGCAACCAACTCCTCCTTGAGATCCTGACTCTCTTTAGCAATCTGGTCTCCTTTTTCCAAGAAGTTTTGAGTGGCCTGCTCCACTGAGGCAGCCAAAACATGAGCCTTCTTTGAGCGCCCTTTCTTCTTGCCAGACGGTCCTTTATTGCTCGTGTTCACAAGGGTCGTTACCTTTGGGCAGGAAAAACAAGTTTTTGTCAGTTTGAACAATTCCCCAGCTATTCATAATAACACCTAATTCAATCCTCACACTGTTTTCTGTGCCCTGGAAGGGATGCAGTGGCCGTGTGTTTTGAATAGATAAAATTGGAAGTATAAAATCCAACGGCGCGTCCCCCAAAAGAGGGTTTTCCTTTTAACTTCTCCTCAGTCTGGGCTAAGCAAATCACAGACAATAAGCAAAAAGAAAAAGATAAAAACCAAGCATGGCAGGGCTGTGGTGCCAAAGCATTGTTTTTGTCTCTGGTTTTCATTTTTAAAAAATGAAGTTGCTGATAAAATGGGACCTGAACACACAAGGGTCAGAAACCATTCAAAATGCAATTGTCCCTTGAGATAATGTACTGGCAGTGACATGCAAGTGGTGACAAAAACATTGTGGCTGTTTTCCAGATGTGAAAGGTACAAAGAGCTCCCACTGCAAAGATCATACAGGTTAAAACTCTTTGCCTTAGTGCTGCTTCACTGTATTCCTAATATTTTGTCATAAAACCACAGCAGGCAGTGAGTGAAATGATCCTACCAGTATTTAAACAGAAGGAAACTCTGCCTCCGTGTTGGCAGAATCTCCTGAAGGAATTCTTTATTGAGCTGTCAATAAACTGATTAGGAAGCTTAAAAACACAGCACAGTGTGTACATCCCACAGGTGAGTGCTGGGCAAAGAGGGAATCCTGCATGGCTCCAGCAGTACCAGGCTGCTGCTCTGTAAAACAGGAATATTGAACTGGACACCATCAGGTGTTAAATGCACAAAAGAATAGCACTGGATCAATAATGCTCAGGGATGCAATTCTCCCTAACCAGGATCCAAACCAGGGCATTTGTAGTGTTGTATCAGTGTTCTAAGCCACAAATTTGCTGTAAGAATATAAATGGCTTTATGAAAAAAGACATTTCACTAAAAACCAAGCAATTCTAAAACAAGTATAAAAATTCAGCATCATCTCATCCCTGTTACCAAAAGACTGAAAAGGTCTTTGGAACAGTTTTGACCAAAAAGCCTTTTACCATGCTCTTTCTGCTATACTTTTTTTCTGTTTCAGTCACCTTTTTTTACAAATCACATCTAAAAACTACAGACTGTGGATGAATAAATATGTGTGCCTATATCTATATCCATATCTGTATCTATATCTATCTATATGTATAATCAGGGCTTGAAAACACCATAGGCATGGTGTATTAGGAGAAAAAAAATGTTTTCCAGAGCCTTCTTTATGGAAGGAGTCTGCCTGGTGACTGGAATGTAATATTCATCCATCATGTGGAGAGTTTTTTTCCCACTATTTAGATCTAGAAATAATATTTTCTTTATTAGCTTTTCCTTGCAAATATTCCTCATGAAATTTCCTTAAGATCCATTTGTAGCTGATCACTGTCACTGGCACCTAGTTATGAACACCTACAGAAATGCAAATAATTCTGACTCACCACTGAACAATAAGAAAAGTTTATCAGAACTTCCTGATGTGGAAATAATTACAAATTAAAATATTTATTGATATTTTCTTTAAGGCCTTTTTGAAATAAAATAACTGCTTTGTCCCATGCTGCTAAACATGCAGAAATAGAGAAAAATTACTTAAAATTGTCTGCAAGACCTCAAAACCTTCTCAGTTAAGAACTTCTGTGTCAGTCTGTGTAGAGCAGATGAACATGTGCAGCTCCTAGAGATGAAGAGAATCTGGCACTGGCAGAAAACCTTTGCTAATGCTCTGAGCTGTGAGTCCAGAACCAACACAGTCCATTGGAAAATCCAAATTACCACAGAAGATGGAGACTTTTTCTACCACTTCTCGTAACACACATGTAGGAAAGAGCACCCCCAAATCCTCTTTTTTCAGAAGGAAATGCTGGTGTATTCTGTTTGAGACTAATTCCTTCATAAATGTTTTTCTGCTCTTTTTTTTTTCCTTATTTGTTTTGTTTCTACCATTAAAAAAATAAGTTTCCATCAAGTCAAAAGCTGGCACTCAAATATAGTCATGGAAGAGTGCCAGCAAGAGAGCACAAGATCACAAACAGTGCTAGAGGCTTTGGTTGCCAATGAACCTCAATGATTTGTAAATTTGAAGCAAAGGTTTTAAAATTTTAAACAAGATCTGCTGGGATGAAATCCAAAGAAAAAAGCAACATCTCACTACCCTCTGCTCAAGAGCATTCAGATGAAGCAAGGAGAGAAATCCTTCTCTATGTGGGGCTATTTCATTCCCTTGGCAAAGGGCAATTCTGCATTCCAGTCTCTGCACCAACAGGTTGGGTTCTGGATAATACAGAGCTCTCACGGGAATAAAACCACTCATAAAAATTGGAATATGGTCATTTTACCCACCTTGTGTCAGCTTCTTTAAATTACATTAAATTTCAAGTTAAAAGGCTAAAAAAGAAGTCTCTTCCAAAATTAGAATTCCTGTTCCAGAAAGTCAGCTGTACCAGGACAGGGCAAAGGGGAAGGAAGGATTCTGATACCAGTGACAGAAAAATCTATACCATATTAGCTTCTTTCCCATTTTTAAAAAGCCAATAACCTATGAATTTATATAAATTGCATGGGAAAAAAATGAAGAAAAATTAATAATATTAACCTTTTATCTTATTAAAATAGCTCAGTTTTTCAGCAGGGTTTTAAAGCAAACTGGTTTATTTTAAATATCTTACCCCACTTAAAGTGGTACAAAGGAAAGAATGTCTCTATCAGCTTCTGTTACTAATTAATACACAAATCACCCAAAATTCAGTACAATTATCAAATATATCACTTGATAATTACCATAAGCTCACTTGGCAGCCTTGTAATGATCCTGGCTTTGTGATCACACTAGGGAACCTTGCTCTCTTATTTTATTAAGGAAGCTTCACACAGTCCTAGCACAGATCTCTGCTGGAGTAACAGAACTTCACTAATTAATAGTTCAGCCCCATCCTGAATTAAGGCCTCCTTACCCAGCTCCAGCAGCACAAAAAAAAAGGTGAGGATGTCTTTGCTAAAAGCAGAAAATTCTATTAGCATGGATTTCCCTATGGCAGAGGTCATGTGTGGGTGGGGAATGCCAGAAGTGAAAGGGGATAGAGCTGGATCACACACTCATCAAATTAATCTCCAGCTCACACAAGAACATTCCTGGCTTTCTGAATTAAACTGTCTTGCCTACAGATTTCTGAGAGGGGTGGGCCACACGTTTAAGAGCTGTAATTCTCTCCCTTTGCCTTCTCTTTGTTCAGCATCTGTTCAAACTGCATTATTTACCCAAGGCTTTCCATAACTACATTAAAAATAAACACGTATTGACAATTCTTGAGGAAAATATTGATGGTTTTTGTGGGGTTTTTGTTTGTTTGTTTGTTTGTTTTAATTATCCTGTTTATCCTCATCTCTCTGGTCCCTCACACAGGACAGATGCCTTGGTATTGTGTTCTCAGCACAGACTGGGTGATGAAAGGATTGAGAGCAGCCCCTTGGAGAAAGGCTAGAGGACACTGGTGGCACATGGCAGGGGCTCTGGAGCAGGTGATCTCTAAAGGTCTCTTCCAGCACGCATCATTCTGTGATTCTACAAATGCAAATATTCATCAAAGAGGCTTTTGGGAGTTTTTCTGAGGGTGAACAGCATTTATATGTGTTTTTGTTTTTAATAAACTGAAGCAGGCATATCAAATACAGCTCTGCAAGCGTGTCCACTATGAAAACCATTCACACAAACACTTGGCTCTGGTTGTGACAGCTGAAATCAGTGTAAAAGGGTTTCTCTGAAGAATCACTAATTATTTAAAAAAAAAAAAAAAAATTTAAATTCACTATTCTCCCCTATGGCACTTGTATTTTCAAGTAAATATTATTTGTTCTTCCCAGTGGCATTTCCTGGATGTGAACAGCTATGAGGTTATTCCTCTCTTCTCATGCACTCACGGATCACCAAGGTGCTGGAAACACTCGATGACCTGAGCAAAGACAGCCCTGACATTTCAGTGGAAGGACCCTTTCTCTTTTGGGTATCAGCTGCCCTTCCATTCCACTGCACCATCTCACTGCCTCACCGCTTGTACAATGGTCACCCCTCGAGCACTCAAAATCCTGCTCCTTTCCAAAAAAGTTTGTTTTGTCAAAGGAAAAAAAAAATAAATCATTACAACTGTCTGGAAACACAAAACCTCTTTTTTCCGAACTGTCTCATGGCTGGGCTTGCTTTTTTTTTGTTTCCTTTGGCAGAAGAGACCTTTGAAAATACCTGGAGAGAGAAGCAGATTGTGTTGGGGGTTACAGCACCAGCTGTGGGAAAAATCTGATTTGATTCCCTGCTCCAAAGGAGGTAGAGAACAGAGCTGAGCACTGTGTTTGTGACCTTCCCTTGGACCATCCAGAAGCAGAGCAAACAGAGATGGAATTTTTCCTGGCTCTGCACACCAAAGACTTAAGTTATGATGTGGCTCTCAGCAGCAGCTCATTAGCTGTTCCCACTCCAACTGCAAGATGTTACTGAGCAAAATACAGGAGCAAATGCTTTCAACAGCTACTTTGCATTCACATACAAAACAGAAAAGCAGCTAGATTGGATTTTTTCCATATTTGTGCAGAAGAGCAGATAAATTGCTGGGTTTTTTCTCGTATTTGTGCTTAGTCTCTAGTGCCACACAAAAAGAAGGGGTTTTTTCCCTATTACACCAATATGCGTGAACACAGATGTTCTGCTGAGCATGATTCAGTCTCTAACATAACTCCATTTTTTGATAATAACTGTTCTTCAATTTTCCCTATCAACTTGAGTAATTTGCCCCTGCCCTTACCCCATAAATCATAACAGCTTACATAATTAACTCTTGTAATTATCTCTGCACGATTAGCACCAGCTGTCTACCTAATTCATGGAACTGAAATTCTCTTTCTCCTGTATGTAGATATTTGGATTCTCATTGATGAACAGAACTTTGTCTACCAATGCTGAATTCCAGTGGTTTAACCCAGCTTTTTGTCCTCCTTCCAGCTCCCCTCAGTGTTTGCAAACACCTGTGGGTTGGAGGCATTCAGAAATAAGCAGACTCTTCTCTCTAATGCATAAATTATTAGCTGGGGTGCTACAAAATGCCAGTGCCACACCTCCCTTTTTGCTGGGAAGCACCCAGATAACTGAGGCAACACTGATTAGAGCCAGGATATTTTATATTTTAATCCAATGTAGCTTGAGGACAGCCAGCAGCTCCAATTCATGTTTCTGCTGCCAAACACTGATTCCTAAACAAATCTGCATATTTCTATTCTGCCCACATGATGCACCTTTAGGATGTAATTTGGAGATAGCAACACTGTTGCTGCTAATTTGTATTTTTCTTATCAGTACTCCCACCATGGGCAGAGGTTTACATCCTGGCCAATGTGAATGAATATTATATAAGGCACTTTTAAAGTTCTTCAGCAAGTATTCTCAGTGGAATTACTGACTACTTGTTATACTATCAAAAAGAATAAAAAAATAAATTAACCACCCCACACTTACTTTCCTCCTACAAACTATCAAAAATTTCTACAACAGACATACAAACCTGAAATATGTTTTCACAAAACATATTGTTAAGAAAAAGAAGAACAGAAAAACACAATTAAATGAAGAATCATGGTTATGTTCCTCCTACAAATCTTCATGAAAAGAAGATGTATACAACAGCCGTGAAAACCTGCAACGTGTTTTCACCGGCTCTCCCATAAATGAAACAAGAATCAATATAAATGAAGCTAATAAAATGTCTCCCATAGTACAATTTGCCTCTTATTTGTAATAAATTAGGTGCAAAGATTATTAAATTCTCCTTCTGTGACAAATTTCTCCTGTTAATTGGCACTAAAGGGCTGCGATGCTATTTAGAAGCCAAGTATGAATTCCAGGAGTTACCTGGTAGACAGGAAAAAGAGATTATGTTAATATTCCACCCATGAAAGACAGAAGATTTATATTCCTCAGGTTTCCCAAGGAATCACTTGCTCCTGTACATTACTTGAGGTTCCTCACACCATCCTGTTGTCAGCTGGTAGCTCCAGGAGTTGACCATCTCTTGGAACTGGCAGCAAAAGCAGGAACATCCATTAAAAGATCTCCTCTCTGTGCTGGCAGGATTGCAAAATCTCACTTTTAAGAACTAAATAATCCCATTCCTGAACACAGGTTTCCAGTATCTTGTTAGGATTTTGGCAGTTCCAGCTTTTGCCAAGAGAGAAAAGCCAAAGCAGGTGTTTAATTGGAACAACTACACATTCTTTAGCAGAACCATTGGCTTAATCTGACTCCTAAAAAAATCTATTCAATGCCTTTAAGTGCAAGAAAAAGATGCAAGCCAAATTTTAAGATGTTCCTCTCAATGTGTAATTCACTGTGGATTTTCTAATTGCACAAAAAGGCTTGATCCCAGTCAAGTCCAACAGCCAAAGACAGCACAGAACCCACAGATTCCCATTATTTTATTTTTTTTTATGTTACACCAAAGCACATTAGGCTGTACCATTTCAAAAATTCATATCTATGGCTTGTGTTAAACATGCATTTTCTCTCATCTCTTCCTTCATTATGCATAAGAGCACTTCATGATCCTACTAAGATGAAAAGAGGAACAAGAATTCCTCCCCACACAAAGGCCTGATTTTGGCAGGATGACCACCTTAGGGCCCAGGCCATAACCTGGGGGGCACAGCATTGACTTGGGGGTAAAAAATGTGGTTTGAAGCTCCTCAGGCTCAGCAGAAAAGTGAACTGGGTCTTCTTCTTTCAGGGGTGACCACCTTAACACCTGGGATATTTTACAAGAGGGTGGGCTGCAACACCAGCATGCTTGGGCTTGAAATGAGAAGAACGAGCCATTTTTTAACCCTGAAGGAAGAGTTCAAATTAAACCCAAGCAAACTTGTGCTCTGTTAATCACCATGTGATGCAAGCTCCCCTCTGCAAGCTCAGAGTTCAGCATATAAATTCTGGAAAGGGATGGGATTTCAAAAAGCTCCCTTTCACATCTCTCCCACCACATCTTTGAAATCTCACTCCTCAGCTTCTCTCTTCTCTTCTCTTCTCCATGTGTTTAAAAGGAGGACTAATCATGTAACTTCTGTTTATGGATTACACTGCCAGAGCTGGGTGCCTAAACGGATTTGGCACCTCCAAACCTTTGAGTCTTCCAAAGCTCTAAATCAAGGATGCTTCTGGGTTTTATATAGCATAGATTGAATTTTAATTGGAGCAACATTTGGCAAATCCTTTCTGCTTGTGATCCTGTCACTATCTTCCTTCTGTTTCTCATTGTCCAAGTGAGACAACATCATGTATCCATGTGGGAACTTAAAATGTTGAAACCACCAAAGGCAAAGTTATTTGGCTCCAAATGATCATCTCTGTGCAACTCAGCAGTGGTTTAACAGACCACAATGCACAAAACATTCCTTTAAAGACTAAAACATGAAGTTTATCTCACCCCAAGCTTCAAAAAATCAGAAAGCTGGAATCCATCTGATAATCAGTAAATATACATTAAATGCAGTGACCTCAAAGCAGCCAGAAATGTCAACTTCCAGCGCTGTGTTAAAAGATCTTGGCAACCACTGAGCAGTTATTGAGGAAGAAGTAATTTTTTGCATTCAATAACTTTATTTAATTCCTCACAGTTAATAAGTTATTACTACTGCAAGCCCCTGCTGACATCTGTTATTTTCCTTGGTAATTAAAACAGTAAATGTCACTGATGCCATAAGTGCGTGTTTTTCTGCAGTTTTACCAACTTTTAATTTTGGGCAAAACTTTGTTGCACTACTTTTGGATGTAGAAGAAAAGTCACCATCATCTGCAGTTTGCTGTCAGGATATGAAGCTCCCCCAAAAAAGCTGCCCACAATCTATGTGAGTGATAAAATAAAAAGTACAAACCAAGAAGTATAAAGCAACACCTCATAATTCTAATAATTCAAATTCCTTCCAAAACTGAATACCATGCTAGCTAACAAACACATCACATGTAAAATGTGAGATATGTAGTCAATATGTATAATATGCATTATTATCATCACAAAATTAAGACTTGTGGTACTCAAAGGGTATCAAAAATAAAAGATTGCTGGTATTATGTATTATGTGAGGAAAAATCAACATGCAAGTTTTCCTTTCCATACTCAGTTATCAGGATTAATTAATCAGAAACAACCACCACCTTGGCCTAATTATTACAAAGTGGATCCTCAAAATCTATAAAGAAACTAAACAAGACAAGGGAAACACACACATCTGTAGCTGAATTAGACCCAAATGCAAGTGTATTTATACCCATCTCAAAAGTACCAAATCATTTGACAGCTGTAAAACAACAAAAGATACCAAAAAACCTACTTGGCATCACACTGCCTCCCATTCCACCAAAAGCCTTTATTTCTCCCAGTTCTTTAGCAGAACAGAGAATAAATCCAAAGGGTGTCGGACTGATTCAAGGAAAATATTGCATTTAACCACATGAGGGCACACCACACTAGAGTAATGGAAAAACTCCTGTGAAATCCCTGGATTCATTGTACTTGCGCTGTTTTATTGGATCTCTGGGAGAGCAAGAGCCTTGGCACTGTAAACAGCACATGCCTGACAAAGGGAAATTCTTAGCTGATATTTAATGCACTGTTTTCTTGACACTTGTTGTTGGTTTAAGAATCTGTTGGCAATCTTAAAAGCAGCAGCATTTAAGATGTATTTATCAAAGGAACTCAACCACAGAGCAGGCAGCAAGTTGTACTGGCTAGGGGGAAAAAAAACAAAAAGGAAAAGTGAGATAGCAATTGCTTTAGTGAGGTTCTACAGCTTTCTGTAACCAGTTCTGGGGTTGTGGACTCTCCATCCCTGGAAGTGTCCAAGGCCACGTTGGAGGGGCTTGGAGCAACCTGGGATAGTGGAAAGTGTCCCTGCCCAGGGCAGAGGCTGGAACTGGATGACTTCAATATCCCTTCCAACTCAAACCATTCTATAATTACACTGAGGGAATAAAACACCTTCAATAAAACACCTTTTATTTCCTACCTTACTAGATACCATATCTGGAATAGAAACTTCAATATTATCTTTCTTTAGGTGTTTCCTCCAATGACTCAGACATTGTTCGAGGAGAAATAACACAAAAGGATTTAAATAATCCTTAACTGGATACCAAAATGAGATAGCAGGCAACTACAAAGGCAGGTAGAACAATATTTAAGCTTCTCACAGGCAGCTGATCTCCCCAGGCTTCCAGCAGCCCAAAGAGAGACACTGGCACTCCGACTGAGGGAACCACCAGGAGTTGCTTCCTCAGGGTAATGTTATTGTTTGTGAACTGCCCTAAACAGCACTGAAAACAATATCATACATCACTAAATACCAAAGGCAAATGATTCCCAAGAGTTTCTATTTCAGTTAATGTAAAGTACTGTAAGTGAAGGCAGTAAAATCTTTCAGACATATGTGGTGAGTTAGTGCTCTGGTTTCTCTGTAACAACTAATATATCTTTTTTTAATGAAAACCTTGCCCATAAAGAACAGCAAAAAACAGAAGCAAGCAATCTTCCACTTAATATATACACAGATTAAATCAGAACTCCCCCAGAATGGATACTACTTAATTTTCTGGGGGGTCTGTTTTGAATAGTAAGAATAATAATGGAATTTACTTCTTCATGCCGTTCAATTGCACTCAGGCATATGTTATGAACAGCAAAGAATATCCTGGTAAGATTGCAAATCCAGAGCCCCTGTGAATTCTCACTCAGGAAGGCAGAAGAGAGTATTCCCTGAAGGGTGCTTTATTTAGGTTGTTTATTTTGCACATTTCACACACTGTATAAAATCTCCATCGCCAACTTAAAATTCCAGAATTAGCACAGAATCACAGAATATCCTGAGCTGGAAGAGACCCACCAGGATCATTCAGTCCAGCTCCTGGCCCTGCACAGACACCCAACAATCCCACCCTGGGCATCCCTGGCAGCGCTGTCCAAACTCTCCTGGAGCTCTGGCAGCCTTGGTGCCCATTCCCTGGGGAGCCTGGGCAGTGCCAGCACCTCTGGGGAAGAACCTTTCCCTGATATCCAACCTAAACCTTCCCTGGGACAGCTCCAGCTGTTCCCTTGGGTCCTGTCACTGTCACAGAGAGCAGAGATCAGAGCTGCCCCTCAGGAGGAGCTGCAGACCCTGATGAGTCTCCAGCTGAACAAGCCCAGTGACCTCAGCCACTCCTTGCATGGCCCCTCTAGAGCCTTCCCCATCTCCGTAACTGTTACACACATCATCATAACACAATTTAGGATGGAAGGGACCTCTGGAACCTCTAGCCCAGCTCCTCAGCTAAGCAGGGTCATCTTCAAAGTAGGATAAGGATTTGTTCCAGTACTGGAAATGTCTAAACCAGTCTGGTTTACTCAGGAGCCCAAGAAAGGACTCAGTACTGCAGATGTGGTCTCAGAAGAACTCCTTAGATGGGAAGTCTCACCTCCCTTCCTTTTTATTATTCTTATGCTAAATGCACCAAAACATCTCCATGTTGATGTGGCTCTCCAGCCCCATGTTCTGAACTTTCCAGCAGGACTCTGCCATTCCTCCTGCAGAGCTGTGCTCAGTCAGCCTCCAGCCCATCTCAAAACACCAGGTGACTCCATCCCCCTGCAGGACTCTGCAATGGCTTTTGCTGAGCTTCCCTTGGTTCTGCCAGCCCACTTCTCCACCCAAGGTACTCCTCATGCCAGCCCTGCTTCCCGAGCTTATCCACCTTCCTCCCAAACTGGAGTTGTCTGGAAATGCACTGAGGGTGCATTTCACCCCACTGCCCAGACCAATGACAAGACATTAAACAAGGTCAGCTTGACCCCAAACCCTGCAGAATTCCATCTTCCACCCCTACTACTGAAGTCCAGAAGTCCAGCCTATTTTTGACCTCCTTTGTAGTCCCTGTATTCCCTGGACATTGTAGAGAGACTGAGAAGGCAAAGGTTGTATTTCATCTACAGTCAGAAGGCAAAGCCTGTATTTCATCTACGTTTCTCTCTATTGTGTACCTTTCACACAGCAATACAAGGAGGGGAAAAAAAAAAACTATTCTAAAAAAAACCACCACCAGAAAAAAAAACAGAATTGTGTTATCACAAACAGCTTGTGTGAGAGATTTGACAGAGTCTGGGGAAAGGTTCCTCAGGATCTTTTTTTGTTGCTTTGCTTGTAATACCAACTGACTGGGCTTTCAAGTCATTACTATACAGCTAAAATGAGGTTCAGAGCTATCTTTTGAGGGTCATACACAGGGAGTATGTGCCACTGGAGATCAACCACCTCATCCACTTAGGCCTGGGGAGTGTCACATCACTTTCCAGTACAGCATATTTCGTCAGTTACAAGGGTATGGTGCTAAGGGGGCACACAAACACAGAATCATGGAATCATGGAATGGTTTGGGGTGGAAGGGACTTGAAAGACCATCTGATTCCAACTCTTCTTCCATGGGCAGGGAACACCTTCCACTGTCTTAGGTTGCTCCAAGTCCTGTCCAGCCTGGCCTTGGACATTTCCAGGGATCCAGGTGCAGCCACAGCTTCTCTGAGAAATCTGAGCCAGGATCTCACAGGGAAGAATTTCTTCCCAATACCTAAACTAAATTTCACCTTTTTCACTCTAACCCATTACTTCTTGTCCTACCACTACAGTTCATGATGAAGAATCCCACTCTGGCTTCCCTGTAGCCCTTTGGAAACTGTAAGGTGCTGTGATGTCTCCACACAATCTTCTCTTCAGCCCCAACTCTCTCAGCCTGTCTTCACCGGGGAGGTTCTCTGAGGTTCTCTGGTCCCCTTCTCAACTTTGTGGCCTCCTCTGGACTTGTTCCAACAGTTCCATGTCCTTTGTATATTGAAGGCACTCAAAATGTACCCAGCACTGCAAGTGGTGTCTCACAAGAGCAAAGCAGGAGAGTCGCCTCCCTCGACCTGCAGAGCACACTCCTTTGGATGCACATTTATTTAGGAATTTCACCCCTGGGGACCTGCCAAAGCACTACAGATGCTAATTCAAACAGCCTGTTGTTCAGACATGAATTCCAGACATGGTAAAAGAGAACATTTCCAGAAATCTCCTTTGGTCAAACTTGAAGGAAGAACTGACTTTCCCCCAGACTTCTCCAGGAACTCATCCATCTCTGTCCTCCTCCTGCTGTTCTAGACTTTTTTTGTCAGAAGAACAGAGAGCAGCAACATCATCCCACACAGAATTAACAGCCACTTCTGTCCCACACACTCCATAAACAGATCTAGTTGAGGAGACATCAATGTTTTTTTTTCCTCTTTGTTTGTTTTAACAGAACCATGAGTAATACACATAATTATGCCACTGCATATGGCACCTAAACCTTCCTGATCACCCCAGCACTACCTGATCTCTGGATCTGGGGTTGTGTTTCTCTCCCCCATGGCAAAGTTCAGGCTGTTCCCCCTTCCTGCTACAAATTAAATATTCCTTCCTAACCCACTGTCTCTTGCCATTGCCACCATCAGCATTGATTTTCGGAATAGCTGCACAATACCAGTAACTCTGGATTAAATGTAACCCTGTGGTGAGGGAAACAACAAAATTTGAAGGGTGACAACCTCAACTGGCAGTGGCAGCCAAGAAAAGTCTGATAAATGTAAAAGAAAAGAATCTGATATATATTCCCAGCACTAAGTGGCAATTGGCAGAACAGAACAGCAGGTGCCAAGGAGAAGTTGGTGTGTCTGAAACACAAAGTGACATTAAATTGGTTTTCAGCTCATTCTGACTAAAGCAAAGGGACACAAAATAAGCTTTTTACTAAAACCCAAATGCATTAATTACCACTAAATATATGGACTTCAGGCTGTATTTGTAAGAATAAGCTATTTAACAGAGATGTCATCCTTAACAACATATAATTCCATACTACATTTTAACAACAATTATCTCAGTAGGCTCTTACTGCTAAAAATTAAGGAGAAAAAAAAAGCAGATCTTTTCAGCCAGCACGTCTAAACTGTTTTCTTTAATTATTAAAAGGAAAGCCTTTAAAAAATGCCAAAAATATCCAACACAACTGTTAGAGAACACAAAGCCCTGTAACACAAATTTCCTTTCCCACTAAAATCTGCTCAAGCAAAGAGTGGCTGTTCTTCACAAATGCTACTTAGAAATGTTGCAAACCACTCAACATTAAGTCTTTGGGGAAGCAGTTTAATTTATCTGCCTTCAGAGCAATGCATAAAATCAGTAGAAATCTGTACATCTCTAAGTAGCAAAAAAAAACCCACAAGGATTGACTCACAAAAAGTCCAAAAGTTTGCAAATAAATACAGCTGAATGTACAATATGAGAAGTTTCAGGCAGTTACCACAAGGAATGTGTAACAGCTGGTAAAAATATCATCCATAGTATAACCTAGGAGCCTCCAGAGAATGGGAATAGTAAAATTAAGATTAGTATCTATGAGTGGAAATGTTTGTTAAGCACCACAGTCAAAGCAGAAAAAAAGGATTAAAAGAACAAGCATTTAGTCAAACTGAACATAAAAATTCTTCCAGTCTGCCACTTGAAAGCTTGCACATTAGGCTAAGTGCTGCTCCTACTGCTGCTTCAAGGAGTGTGTTTATACTTGGGCTGGGTATTGTTTGTGGTCTTTTATCTTAGATATAATGAACCTCTTTTTATTAACCGTGTTAATTGATTAAAGTTTAATTTAAATATGAATGCACCTCCTGCACTGTTTCTAGATATATTCTCATTTTTGCTGTTTGCTGTAAACTATATGAATATCATTATCAAGGAAGAAAATACCTGATTTTCCTTCTTCCTTTTTACTTTTTTGTTTGTTTGTTTGTTTGTTTGTTAGGTTTTTGTTATGAAGAACAGAGTTCTCAGTCTTTAGGAAAATAGGTATGTTCTGGAGTGAGTTAAAAGAAGGCAGTTTGCTGTTAAATCACTTTAGAAGATAATTCTACATCACTGAACAAAACCTTCACTAAGATTTATTTATCAAATTCCATAATTTGTTATTTATGGGGATTATCCACCAGGATGACAGAATGAGGAGTAATCGAAACCAATATTTTCTTTAATGTAAATATATGAAGTCTTGGAGTCAGGATAAGAGAGATACAAAATGTTATTAATCTGATTGTTGTAAAACCATACTGGAAAGATTCCCTGCCAGAGCTGCCACTGCACCTCCTCCTCCACAAGAACAGCTTTTGTTTTGTGATCTGCAGCCCCAACAAGGATCTTTTTTAGGCAGCAGCACTGGCCCACCATGAAGAGTCAACATCTCGCAGCTGCTGGCTCTGCTCCACCAGCAGCCACAACCACAACCAGATTTCCACTTGGCTCAAATAAATTGTCTTATTCACCAACTGATCGAGTTAAACTTGTGCAAAGCCCACTATGGTCAATTATTGTGAATTTAAAAACAAGACCAAGCTGCTGAAATGATTGAATACATGATAATTCATGATAATTCAGAGTTAGCAGAAGTAAGAGCCCTTATGCAAAGATTGCTTGTATCACTTCAGTGTTTAGATACTGTTCAATATTCAGCTATCAAAAACTACAATCTTGCATTTTTTCCATTCAATATGTAAATACTGGACTTCTTCAAGGCAATTCTCTTTGGGACTCTTGACATTTCAAATAAAACAATGGCAGAAGAAGCAAATGAACTTTCTTACTTTCAGTGCAGGACAACGCATTTTAGACTATTTCTATGTATTGAAGCATTTAAAAATTCCATCAGGATTGTACTGCAAGCTGCTTTTTCTCTTTTATTCCAATTATTTACTTTCTCCTACTACTTTTTGCCTGAAGTTTTCTCATTAAAAAATAAACAGACAAACATTTCCTGTACATGCAAGTTTTGATGACAGAGTGCTAACTTAAAGGAGTTCCCTATGAACTGAAAAACAAATGGCAGTCTTACAAATTACACTTATTTATTACTATTTCTTAAGTAAACCATTTAGTATTTCAAATGCCTATTTTTAAGTTTGAAGGCCTTTGTTAAGTGAACTGATTTTGCAATAAATCTTAGGCCAAATAAATGTGACTTGCTGAGTTGACAAACTGTTGGAAAGGTGGGAGGAGGATTTCGAGATAGGTGTGGGAGCGGGATACAGAAAAGCACGTGCCTAACAAAGGTTGTTGGTGTTTGAGGTTTTATTGAATTGTTTTTAATACTGAACTGGAAGAAAAAAATAACACATCCTGTGGAAAACCCTGTTAAAAGGTTTGACCTGTTCTACATGATACGAGAAAGAGGAGAGACTGCTCAGTGCCTACATTTCAGATAAATAAAAGTATCAGCACTCTGAAATTTAAGGAATTTTGAGATTCCTCAGATCTCTGCACTTTACTCTGCAAACCAAGAATCTGCATTTTTGATACAAACTTCTAAGTAAATTTTTATTCAACCTGGTTGGTCAGATTATTTCTGAAACAGAAAAATACTGTCTCCAGAAAACAAAAATATATTGATTTATTCAGAATTGTTGAAAGCTAATCCTCAGCTTCAAGAGAAACTTGGAAGAACAATTTCGCTGCACTCATCCCAGCAGAGTCCCACAGGTCTGCAAGAGAGGGACAGTGCTCAAAAACACACCCACAGAATTACTGAAGTTATTAATTTGTGAAGGAATTGCTTTTAGCTGACAAGAAACTCTCTAAAGCTTAACAACCATCTTAACAAACATCTTGAAAACATCAGCAATTAAAAAGGATGAGTCTAAAAAGAACAAGTGTCTTTTTTGGATGTATTTATATGAAATTAAGGATGGGATTACGTGCATTGAATAACAGGAAATGTTTGTTTTCAGGAAGACAAACACAAGAAAAATTAGAAAGATTTACATTTCCTGGGTGTCACCCTCTCTTTTCTAATATTCCTCTGTGTATTCAAGATTTGTTGTTCTTGTTGATTTTAATAATTTGAAAATTTTCACCCATTACTGTGAATACAAATTAATCAAAATAAAACCAGGAGGAAAGGTTCCTTTCTTAAGCAACTGAATTAACCCAGGTCAGCACCCAAAGATTTCATGCAGTATTAGACAAGCAGAAACTGTTTTCATTAATATATTCAGATTTCCAGAAGAATTAGAAGCTGGTCAGTAGTGGAATAACCACTGATATGTTTATTTTCCCCCAAAGGCTTTCTTGGGAATTCAAGTTTCATAGGAAATGTTGTGGGTATTTTTTTTTTTAAATAATCTTGACTATAGAGTAGTTGAGACAAAATTAAATAACATGGTAAAAAAAATCATAATATAACATGAAAACAAGGGGCAAACAACAAACCTTGCCTGTAAATGAAGCAGGATTTGCCTTTAAGTGACAGATGTTGTTTTACAAACACAATTCACACACAGAACACCTTCAATATTCCCCATATGTGTCACCACCAAGCAAACTTGAGATCTAAATAACCTGATGTTTTCCCACACAGGCAAATGCAGGTGAAATATGTTCATGAGGCTTAAATATTCACTTTTATTCATAAATGAAACAGGAGTCACAGAAAGGACATTAAGTTAGACAACCTCAGACAATTACCATAGAAACCCACTTACATCTGTTAAATATTTTTGGCCAGAAAATGAATTCAAGTCATTAAGTATTTATGCTCTCTTAAATACAATCTGTTATAAATGGAAAAATGATTTACTTTAATATTTGATTGCACAAGCAAAGGTTTTCACACCTGTTAACTTTTGAAAACCCCAAATATTTCCTGTTTAGCCACAGAGGCTCTGAAGGCTGTTGTCCCCCTGCTATTTCAACATCTCTGATAAACTCTGCAGCTCCAGCAGGGCTGGGAAGGGACTGAAGCCCATTATTCATTAGGCACATGATGCTCCTGCCTGAGTAATGAATCCCAACTTTGCCCTGCTCTGACTCGGGGGCACAGCTTGCACTCACAGATAAAGTCCCCATTTCAAATCCTGTTGCCACGAGAAGAAGAGCTGCTGATTTATCTCCAGCCGATGAATTCCCCGATTTTTAAGAAGGTATTAGGTTGTTTATTAGTCTCAAAACTTGAGCACCAGCTCAGGGGGAAGCCAGAACTTCCTCACCAAGAACATTTAGGCTCTTTCAGACTAAGTGGAAAGGAATGATTTGTTAGGAGAATAAGAAGTCTCAGTGCTGACCTGAAACTATCAAGTCTCTAAAAATAATAAAAAGGAAAACCTACACATACACACACTCCAGAGGAGCACATTCCTCCCTTCTGTTTAATACAGAGTAAAGAATCACCCTTTCAGAGATAGCAGAGAAATTTCCCAGAAAAAGGCAAAACACCGTGAAGACTCCCACACTAGTTAAAGTTGCATTTCTCATGATTTCTGATTATCAGTCTCTGTGTGAAGACAGAGCGTGGTTGTTTATTCTTGACCCAGGCCTTGATCTCAATCCCATCACTTAATAAAAATCTTCCATCTTTCTTGGACTAGCAGAATCTGACAATCTTTTTCTTCTCAACGAAAAATGTCTTGAGAACTGAAATGGTTGAAAGGTCAAAAAAAGCATCATAACCTTTCCTGCTCGCACTATGACAAAAATCTTAATATTATGCTTTGTGTTTGTTCACATCTGTTTTTTTCTTTTCAGGAAATTGCTCAGACTGTAATCATAACCTTTCCCAAAGCCCAGAATAATATAATTCAATGATAAATGTAATTAAAATGTAACAGCTAAGATCCCTGGACTCAAGATCTTAAATACAGAATGCCTCTGCTCATCAAAGGTCTCCATCAGTTTTCCTACTTTCTCTTGGGCCTGTGATAGAGATCTTGGAAGTGAAATACTTCAGCCTTCAAATTCAGCTGAAGGATAATAAATAAAGGGACATAATAAATAAAAGGACATAGGAATAAAAGGACACAGGAAAAATATCAGAGAACTCAGGACCAATTCTGGCATTTGATATATGAATAAAGTGGAAAGGAAACAGATGGCACAGTATGCATAAAATCCACTATTATGCTAATGAAATTAATCAAAATAAAGCTGACCATAAAGCAGCACAGAGGACACTTGCTGCATTTAGGAATAAAATGGGAGACAAACTTTAATGCGAAAATAAAAAGTACAGAGAGGAAAAAATTATTTACATAAAGATATTGCTATTCCAAAGCAATGCTGTGATTAGCACTGCTCACTGATGGTCAGAAAGGCAAAGGAATGAAATTTAGGAAAACAGAAAGACAGAAAAGTCATTCTGGCACCTTTTACATGGAAAGAGTGCAAAAATATTTGGGCTGTCTCACTCCAAAACAGAACCAGCTCCACCTCTCTGTCCTTCCTGGCACTGGCATGGCAGAACCAGTATCTACTCTGGTTTTAAAGACCTTGAAAATGACCCCAGGCTGCACCAGGGGAGATTTACATCACGTATCAGGAATAGGTTTCTCACCTTTTCCACTTTTTTCTTCAACACTTTTCTCACTTTTTCCTTCAGCCAAGGAAGGGCTGTCCAGCATTGGAACAGACTGTGCAGGGAAGCGGTGGAGTCACCGTGCCTGGGAGTATTCAAAAAACGTGTGGATGTGGCACTTGGGGACACAGTGAACGTGGTGGTGCTGAGGTGAAGGTTGGACTTTATTATCTTAGAAGTCTTTTCCAACTTTAATGATTCTGTGAATCTCTGACCACCCACTGCATGACTTCCTTGGGAAATCTGTTTTAATGCTTCTTACTACAAGAGAGCTCTTTCCGATATCAATTTGCTATCTTCTGAGTTGGAAATTAAGTCCATTATTTCTCTTCCTACCCAATCCTGCCACAGAAAACAAATTGTCCCATTGCCTCCTCATGTATTTGAGAACTGCTCCATTCCACTTCACCCACCTTTCCTTAGAATAACTGCTCCATTTTGTGCCATCTTTCACAGTGATGTTTTCAAGGTTTCTAATCTTAGTTATCACTCTTATCTAGACTCCCTGTAGCTCAAATCTTTCCTCAATGCAGGGCTTAAAGTAGGCATCACATCAAATCTTGGAGGGACAGACACTGATTTCTGCTCTCTGTGACAGTGACAGGACCCAAGGGAACAGCTGGAGCTGTCCCAGGGAAGGTTTAGGTTGGATATCAGGGAAAGGTTCTTCCCCAGAGGGTGCTGGCACTGCCCAGGCTCCCCAGGGAATGGGCACCAAGGCTGCCAGAGCTCCAGGAGAGTTTGGACAGCGCTGCCAGGGATGCCCAGGGTGGGATTGTTGGGTGTCTGTGCAGGGCCAGGAGTTGGACTGGATGATCTTGGGGGCTCCCTTCCAGCTCAGGATATTCTCTGAATCTACGACCTGGCTTGCCCAGTACAGCCCCACCAGGGCTGAAAAGCAAGGAATGAACATTTCTCAGGACGGTTTATCTCTGACCCACAGCTGATTTAGTGCAGGCCTGTTCAGTAAATCACAACACTCCTGCCATGCTCATCTATGACCACTACAATTCCTTGTCTCCTCTGCAATGGCAGGTCACTGATGTGTATTTATGCAGTTAATTACACTTGGCCAAAGGCAGAGCTTTCTAATTGTCTGGACTGAATTAGATTCTATATTTTCAGATTATCATTTGCACTTTGACAAGGTTACATTGACTCCTCATTCTGTCTCCCAGCAGGCTTCCAGCTCCAGCTCAAGCTTGGCATTGAAGGCATTTCTCCATTCCATCATCTGCACCTTCAGTTACAACACTGACAAAACCCCAATACCATTTGGTTGACACACCTTTATTGACAGTGAAACCAGGGAGTAAATCCCATTCCACAGCAGCTGCACCTGAACCATGGCCTCCCCCTGGCAATGTCACTTCAGGCAGTATTAAAAGTTTTAAACATGTCAAGATACACCAGGCTCTCCTTAGTCAAGTTTCATGCATGCTACAGGAGGTAACTGCAAAAATCCACGTTTCTTACACTCTGTACAAACACCACAAAAAGTCCTGACAAGAATTAGCTGAGAATCAAATCACTGCCTCAAGAAACAGGCGGTGGAACTGGAACAAAAAACTGAGGGAGGAGAGTGACAGAGCAAACCTTCCTCCCTGCACACCCCCTTTGAGAAACCTTCACCAATTTCATGTTCTACCTCCTGTTTTGCCCAAATCTGAGGTTGAGGAAGTCTTGGCTCCTGACAGCCAGTGGTTCAAGGAGAGTGATCCCTGAAAATTTACAGAGGCAAGCAATCTCCCACAGCCACCTTCTCCCAGACCCTGCTAAAGACAGGAGATACGGCTCAGCCTGCCAGCCCTTCCCAGCATCAGATCTTAGCAAAGCATCCATCCTTCAGGAGTTTTGCTGGTTTGGAACAGGATTTTGCCTCTGAAAGGGGCTGTCTGGATGCAGCAGCTGCTAATCCCTGTGTCAGTGCACTATCCTCTCAGAAGGCTGGAAGAAAATTTCAACAGAACCGGTTTTTGTCATCAAAAAATTATTTCTTGGCTATCAGAGAACTAAAAACCATATTCAGTCCCACCTGAAAAATGGGTGTAAGAATTGCTTAGGAACTGGGTTGCTCCACTCCACAGATCTGTTCAGAGATGGTCATAAATCTGCCCAGATCTCTCTGTGCTGAAAGCAGAGATGTGTAAGAGCAGCTGAGTGAATGACAAAATATTGCTCACGTGCCATGCCAGGGTATGGCACAAACACCTCTGCTGCAGCATCAGTTTAATCACCTTTCTGCAGCCTCTGCATTGTTAAGGCCATGATGTGTAATTTTTATTCTAACAGCTAAAAAAACATCAGAATTTTAAATCTTGAGCGTCTCCTTCAGAAAATACAGAGGTTCTTTTTATAAAAAAGGTTTTATCTATAATGCTTCCTTCACAAGGAAAAGCACTTCTATTTTTTCCATCTTTGAATAATTTGATTTTACATTTACCTGTAGGAATCTGTATTTAAAAGCATACATGATTTAAAATTAATCTAGGGATGCTTGTGGAATCTACAAGGTACAACTTTTATCAGTCCTAATGCTTTTTGAAAATGTATTTTACAGGCAATTTCCTGCCACACATTAACAGCAAAGTTAACATAAATGTTTAAAATATTTTTACGCAACTATAAAAAGAATTAAGATTGTATCACTTAAGAAAAATGTCTCTTTAGTAGACATTTAGTACAAAAATCAATCCAGGACAGTCCTATTGATTTCACAGGCTAAAAGGAATAAGATCCTCTTTTATCCCTTTTTTCTTTTTTTTTTTTTCTTTTAACCACCACTTGTTCATAACAAACAACATCTAAAAAGAAACAGAGGACTGAAAGTTCCAATTCTTACAAAGGAGGAATTTCAAGGAAAACCTGTACCCAGCACAGCACTTAAGTATGTCCTTAGCACTAAACAAGTACTTGCAGTAAAATTAACAGGAGTTTCAATTGCTTTCATAAATCAAGCAAATAAAAATGAACCAGTAAATCCCAGAGTCATGCAACAGAATTGTAAGATACCACGTTAAAAATGCCACAGTATTTCTCACAGCACAAACTTGCAAGGACGAGAAAGTAGAAAATTTAATTCCTCTCAGCTAATAAACAAATAAGTAGAGAATATTAGACTTGAGACAATCTGCTACTAATACTCTGCTTTCAAGTATTTATGGATTTGCATGAAATTATATCTTCCCCCTCGCTCCAGTTTCACGCTCCAGCTGCTGATATTACACTACATTTTTGTGAAGAGGCTCATCAACAGTGGTTTTACCATTTCCAGACCAATATCAATCAAAAGTGGGTTTTTAGTTTTTAGTTTGTTTTTTTTCCAGTGTCCTACAGCCTGTTTGCTGAGCAGACCCAGTGTCCCCATCTCTTGAGTGGCAGAGGGGCAGGTCAGGAAGGCAGCAGAAGGAGAAAGGCTGCCCAACATGGCATTGGCTGCTTTGGATTTTCATTCCACCTTGAACCTTTTCCAAAACGTGGCCAAGTGATTTCCATGCCTCTCTCCTTCACAAACTTCAAAATGAACAATAAGCAGGAACAATTCAAAAGCTCCCAGGACTGTTTTCTCAACATCTCAGGTTTTGACACATATTTTTTTAAAAAAAATTGTAATTTCACTCTCCTATATCAGATTATAAAAAAAAAAATCATTATTGCTTTAAGTAATGCAAATCTTAAATCAGCAGTGTTTGTATAACTTGAGAATCAGAGAATGGTTTGAGTTGGAATGGACTTTAGACATCATCCCATTCACCCCCTGCCATGGGCAGGGACACCTTCCACCATCCCAGGGTGCTCCAAGCTCCACCCAGCCTGGCCTTGGGCACTTCCAGGGATCCAGGGGCAGCCACAGCTTCTCTGGGCACCCTGTGCCAAGGCCTCACCAAAAATAACAACATAATGTTTGTAAATCTTCCAATTTTAGTTATGTTTACAAATACTCCAATTTTGGATGAGCTGATAAAGTTTGGATAAAAAGAATATATTTTCATTGTATCAAAGAATGTATTTTCATTGTATCCTACTGCTGGGCAACCATGCCAGGAAAAAACCAAATACTAGCAAAAATCTGTGGAACAAACACCAATGTTTTCTTTCATTTCATTCAAGACATTTTCTTTCAAAGCCTACATCCCTGCAGTACCACAACACCCCAAACATGTGTCACAAAACAGCAACCTCCCTTCTGAGCTCCAAAACTTCCAAATTGCCTAAAGCATTCTCCAAATACTTGAGTTTTTAGTTATTTTTCTTCCTTCATGAAGTGAGATGACTGCTCAGCTGTCTCATCCAGCAATGTTTTATTCCAATCAGCCACTTCGGAAGCGAGGCAAAAGCAGGTCAGATTTTCATTCTGACTAGATTTTGCTGATCTTTTATACACATCTGGTAAGAGACTCAGGGACAACACTGTTGTCACAAAACATTTACCTTGGGAGGATAAGTCTGCAAGCAGTTTCTTTGTTTTGGATGAAGCGCTCACAGTGAGGCAGACGAGGCTGTTCTGTGAGCACTCATTCCACCAGCATTTCAGCCCCTGAAGGGTTGTGATTTCCCAGATTGCCATCATTTGCTCCCCAGTACACCCAGTTCCCATCCCTCCAGCTGCAGAAGGGCTTACTGGCTCCCTGGTCCTCCCATGGGAATGGATCAGCTGCCTTATGGCTCCCTGCATGGAATGACTTACAAAAATAGAGGTGTGTGCTACATGAATAAAGAGGATACAGCAAACAGAAATGCCTGCTAAATAGTGAAATATCATTTGTATCTCATCTCCAAGCAGAAGAAATTTTAGAATATTAAGAATATTTAAGAATATTAAGAATATTAGAAATTTTACAATATTGAATTATTAGAATATTTACTGTGCTGGGGGATACAATATAATCAAAAGTCTTACATGGGGGGAAGATATTCAAAATATATTTTCCAAATTCATTTAGAAGCAGCAACAAACAATCTGATTCAGTAAAACTTTTTTTTTTTTTCCCCCTTCATCCTTCTCCACCTTTTTTTTTGTGTGTGGATGGATCACCCTTCTCTAAAACACCTCCTATAAAAGGAAAAACATTGGAGTAATGTGTGAATCTTGCCATAAAATAATTGAGCATTCAGGTCTAAGGTGGTTAAGCAGACTTGATCAATATGGTCAACAGAATGTGTTGACCTGATCAATATGGAAAATGTAATGCAAAATGCTATTATTTTTTTCATATATGCACCTTGTATCAAGACAGTATCTTAACTAAATCCAAAATCTATTAAACCTAAATCTGGACTAAGTCTCAGAAACATCTGAAACACAGAGATTTAGTTACTTCAAAAGAAAATGTGTCAAACCAGAATAAAACACAATAAAAAAGCCTCAGATCATGTTTTTTATGCAAAGTTCTTTAGTAACCTGTATGAGATTTACTAAAGTAAGACCACAATAAACAAATTTACAAGGACAAGCAACATCATAAAAATCCCATTAAAAGTAAAAATGAGTTGTGCAGGAGTATAAAATGAAATTATAAATGTTAATAAAGGCTTTATGAATATCAAGTTTCCCACATATTCTCAGTGGACAGAAGTGGAACTTTATGACTCCAGCAAAAGGCACATTTTGATGCCACAATTAAGTTTTTGATATTTCCACCCTACAGAAATGGAAATGCTGGAACCCAGCACGGGCTTCCCTGCTGGACTTTTGTGAGAGGAGATGCTGATTACACAGATTCATTTTCTGGCTCAATAGGCTCCTTGCAGAGTGTTGAGGAGCTGTGGTGACAAATCCATCACCATCACAGAGTGCACAGTGACAGCGCCACATCCCCACCTCGACACAGCCTCGTGCAAGATTGGAGCAGCCACCAACGAGGAAATCAACAGGATCACGTTCTGTACAGCACTGGGCACTGAGATGGAGAGAAGGGTTACAAAAAAGGATGTATTGCATTCAATTTTATACCTTCCTTTGAAGCCTCAGCATTCTAATGGCCACATCAGTAAAAGGCACGTTTAGAAGAGCTCCTGACTCACTCCAGCTGAGCTGACTCATCCACAGTGTGCATTACCTTTGTATTTGCCAGCAATTCAAATCTGCAACTCAACTTGCAGCTCAGACTGCCAGTTCCACAGAACAATTATAACATGAGTGACTTTCCAATGAAGACTTCTTTAAACAAGCCTCATGAAACTCAATCTGCAAGCAGCCCATGAATCCAGACCCAACAGGCTGTTATCCTGAAACGATTTTCTCTAAAACAGGTAATTCCAAACTAATAAATGCAACCCTGCTGATTTCTGCCCTCTCCTGTAATAAAAACAAACTCAAAAGCTGTGTCAGAGTAAAGGGTAAAGAAGAACCTGGAAGCAGATGTTACCATGGGAGCCTTAAGGAACACTGACACAATGACTGGAAAAACAAGGATCTACTGAAGAGTTTGGCAGAGAAAATCAAGGACCACCACAGAGTGTGGCCTGAAGAAAGGCACAAAAACCTCTGGGTAAAAACTGCAGTGATTTTTAATTTGTTGGTTTTTTTTAAAGCAGTGATTCTGAAAAGAATTTTAGAGTACCCAGGTCTTATACCCAGGAAGAATAAAGAGGAAGAAAAAAAGAGAAGAAACTATCACAGGACCTTGACTGACTGTCTAATAACTAGAATTATTTTTTGGCCAAGGGAAGTATTTGAAAGAATAGACAAAAATGATCAAATGGGAACACATAATCCTTCAAAAAGTCACTACAGGAAGCTAAAATCTGAAACTGAACTTCTCACACCCTCGCCTCCAATGTTCTAAAACTGCTTTCCTTCACAAAATTCCATTCCATAAAGAATGAGACCTTTAATATTTTCAGTCATTTTCCTTCCAGTTCAAAAATTATTTAATTGCATTTTCTTGACATGCAATCCCTAAGTTTTATAGGTATTTTGGAACAGGATGGGGCCTGGGGACAAACCCAAGTGATTTGTGAGAGCAAAGGGCTGGAGGAGAGCCCAGGAGGACAAATGTTACAGAAATTTAAAGATTTTTGGGTTCCCTGTCCCAGCAGTCTTGTAGGAAAGGTTGCAGAAGACTTTTGAAGGACCTATCCCACTTCAGGCCAAATCAGCTTTAGCAGCATCACTGTTAATGAAAAGGAAAGCTCATAAAGCATCTTAATTTATTCTTAGTTTTCAATGTAATTGGTTTCTAATTTCTCTGCTGACAAAATGTATAAACCCATATTGTATGTATAAACCCACTGTTTGGTTATACACAAAACTCACACAGCTCAGCACAAACTGATATTCCAGGCTTTCCATCTCATTTCCATGTGAGATGTAAAAGGAAAGATCTGTGCATGTTTAATATCTTTGCCGGCTTATCCAGCCTAAAGGGCTGATGATGGGTTGTAAAACCAAAACAGTCACAAGAAAAAAAAATAAAAATAAAAAAAAAATAGAAAGTACTGAAATCAAACAACCAGAAAAACCACAAAACCCAAAACAAGCACAAAACAACCCACAAAAAAACCAAAGCACAAACCCTGCAGCCAGCATCCCTCCCAGACTCGAATGCCTACTGAGAAAACTGCAGGGCCAATCACTTGAGAAAAAAACACAATTGTGTAACTTGATTGTATCCATTTTATTCTTGGACACTTTCAGTTCAGTGAAAAAGGCTGAGAGGTGTGCAGAACAAACACATTACTAATCTCTCATTAAAGATGTATAAAATATTATGCTCTGCTACACTGAGCTCAAAATTTCAAGCTTCAGTTTCAAAAAATGCTTAGTAACTTTTGTTCAGAAAAATTTAAGCACCTGAAAAAGCTCTAGGATGTTGATTACAATAATCATTTCCACTCTTGCAGCTTGTCTATTGCTAGAAGAAAGTTAATTTTTAAAAGAGATCAAATCCCCTAAAGACCAGTACAATTTTTACCAGTGTAAAAAAGCATCATCCCCACTTTTTCTTTAACAAAAATCTAACGCTACTTTCTACACAATATTCAAAACAATTAAATGCAAGTAGATAGATGGACTCACAGGCTGCCCCCTTTGAGAAGGTAAAACAAAACTTTACAGACAACCAAGCTGGGAACACAGAAAAGCCCCTAACAAAACTGAAATCTCTAGCAAAAAGGTGCCAACCAAAACATGAATACAGAAGATAATGTTCTTAATTTCTTCTTATTGGCCAAGCACACCAGCAAGAAGTAGAAAGTTCTGTCTCCAGAGCTGTCTGCCACATGGGGAAGGGGACAGATGCAGCTCACAGCCTGGACTTTCTTCTTCTGTGCTCAAACACAAGCACAGCTAAATTATCTTTCAGGAATTCTTGAGAGTTGCAGTAATGTCATTAAAAATATGCTGTGGATGAGAAGGGCTGTGTGTGAAGTGGCAGTGATTCCTGGCTGGAACTAAATGATGTGACCCTGATACATCTGAACATATGAGCTGGAACGCTGCTGAATTCAGAAACTCCAAAATGAAGATATCTATTTGACAGTGGATTTAATCATCATAGAAGTGGCTCATAAAGAAATTCTTATTTACAGGGCATGGACCATTATAAAATTAACTCACTGATCACAGTCAGCACTACACCAAGGATACACCTGCATGTTTCCAGCTATTCTAACAAGTATTTCAGTTGTGTCAGACAGGAGCTGCTCAAATAAAAACCATTTGCTTTTCCATGAAGAGTAAAAACACTACCACTACTTTGTTAATCCACCACATTTCAACAGCCAACGCTATCACACTGCACATACATGAAAAGACTGAGTCCCTCAGCTTAAAAAGAAATAAAAAATATGAATATTACAGGCTATGGAAGCATTCACAGAGATCTTACGAGGTGAAACACAGGAATGAAGCAGATTTAAAGAATAAGGACCAAGAAGACAAAAAAGGAACAAGAAAATGAAGATAGATATATAGCTATAGATATTGAAATAGATACAATGTTATGCCTCATATGCATGCATTTCCCTCAAATTCTTCCATCCTTGTCAGAAAATTATAAAACTACCTGCCAATTAAAGTATTTCAAGCAGTGTAGTAAAAGCTTAATCATTCCACACTAAGGGTGCAGATATGTGTAATTCCCTGGGAAAAAATTGAATACTTTAATACAAATTCCCTGAAAACAACTCCATATTCAGGAGGCATTCAGCACACTGGATTCATTATGCTTTTACATGAACACCTTCCAGTGGAAGTGTTTATTATTAGCATAAGCAGATACAATATATTTTCATTACCAAGGCGCAAGATGAAATTAATCAGAAAAATTAATTCCCGTTGCAAATCTCGTTTCTCCGAAAGCTTTCTCTGAAAACTTACAGATTAATTGTTTGTACAAGGAGATAAGGATTTAGAGCAAGAAAGTGCACAGGTGTCAGCCTTGTCCAGTGGTGAGTCCATCCTGGAGCTGGCTGGAATTGGCTCCATGGACATGGAGAAGCTTCCAGCAAAGTTACCTTGACATTTAATGTGAGTATTGTTCTTTTCAAACCTGTTTTAAAGATGAAAATAGACGAAATTGATTATGGCAAACATTTAAAACTAAGAAATACAGTTTAATTTTCACTTAAGAAACTGGTGGAGTGGAAAAGGAAAAACCAGAATTTGGTAGTCCCTATCAAAACCTGGCCATGAAAATCTAATAATTCTGGTTTATCTTTTTCCACTCCACCAGTTTCTTAAGTGAAAAATAAACTGTAATTTAAATGTTAGTTTAAAATGTTTCATATAATCATTTTCATCTATTTTCATCTTTAAAACAGGTTTGAAAAGAACAATACTCACATTAAGTGTCAAGGTTACTTTGTTATGACTACACTTATTTTTTTTTTTGCTAAACATCCTTTTATTCATGAAGGAAGAGAGGAAATTTGTGCAGATGGTCCCTTGTACCACACTGACCCAAAAAACTGAATGAGAATGAAAATTCTAGCACTGACTTCATTTAGGATATTAAAAAGACTTATTTTAAAAACCAGATATCTACACAAAGGAAAACTTCTACTCAGCAGAGAAATATTCCTTGTGTATTCATCAAAGGTCATCTGCACAATATTGAATTAATCTGTGTTGAATAAGCTAAGCATGAGTTATACATCCTTAATACCATCGTTATAAATTAGTAAAAGGTCTGAAGTCTCCTCAATGAGTACCAAAGTACTACAGGAGTACAGAGAATTAGACTAAATAAGAGAGAAAATCCAAGATATAATGGGGAAAATATTAATCAACCCATTGAAAGAGACAAGTAGAAGAGGATATTTCTTCTCAATCTGAGCATTTTCTGCTCAGACACATAATATTCAAGAACACCAACCACTGATGAGCTTGTGAGAAAAGATACTGAAAATTAATTTACCAAACAGGAAAATAAATATGGTAATTTACATCATGTGCTTAAGGCACAATTACACCATTTTCTTAATGCAAAACTGCATCTAAATTTCTCTGGCTGAAAATCAAGGTCGTTTTTAAAATACATCAAAAGCTCAGATCTCTCTAGTTACAAAAAACAAAAAAAAAAGAAATTAATTTCATAAAACAGTCAAAAATTACCGAAAAGTCTACTTGGATCCATTAAAAGGTGCATGCCCAGTGGAATCAATATTCCAAAGAAATAAACACAGGAAACGAACAGAAAACAAACCAAAATTATCCATGTACACATGCCCTGAATGCTTTAAACTCCAAATAAATCAGTCTTCAGAAAAACGTATTGAAGGGCAAAGGAACAGAAACTGCCATTGCTTCTCAGAACATGGATCATTAGAATTAGGTTAATTAACACCTCAAAGCAAAATCTTGTAATTAGGGTATTATTTTAGTAATTAGGATTATTTTCTATCCTTTCTAACTTTTGTAGACTGATGACACATTAACTAATGAAGTTAATGAAAAAGAAGAAAGTGAGTAAGATTTTGAGATCACTCTGAAGAATGAAGCTAAGATGGATTGCAAACTTCAATATCCAAATTGCTCCCAAAGTCATTAGAAGCATACATATTTAATCACAGAGGTGGTGTATCTATTTTCTCTTTTCCCTGGCAAATCTGATCGATGACAGAAAATAAGCAACCCTGCTCCCTTCTTCCTCCCTGATTCAGAAAGAGAGAAGACCCATTACTGCAGGGTTTTGTTCTTCCAGTAATAATTTTCCCAGTTTTACGACTCCTGGTGGACCTCAAGCATCTCAGAGTCATTAAGGTTGGAAAAGACCTTTAAGATCAACAAGTCCAACCATTAACAGAGGACAACTAAACCACACCCTCAAGTGCCACATCCACAGGTTTTTTGACCATTTCCAGGGATGGGGACTCGATTCCCTTAACAACTCTTTCCATGAAAAAAATGTTCACAGATATCCAATTTACACCTCCCCTGTCCCAGCCTGAGCTGTTCCCTCTCCTCCTGTCCCTGTTCCCTGGGAGCAGAGCCCGACCCCCCCGGCTGTCCCCTCCTGGCAGGGAGTTGTGCAGAGCCAGAAGGGCCCCCTGAGCCTCCTTTTCTCCAGGCTGAGCCCCTTTCCCAGCTCCCTCAGCCCCTCCTGGGGCTCCAGACCCTTCCCCAGCTCTGTTCCCTTCTCTGGACTCTCTCCAGCCTCTCAATCTCTCTCTTGTCATGAGGGGCCCAAACTGACCCCAGGATTTAAAATGCCTCACGAGTGCCACACTTCAATAATATATCAAATTCTTCATCAAACATTCAAGTAGCATTAATTTTCCCACCTTTTTAGGAGCACTGTTCCAGCTTGCATGTAATTTACACTTTATTCATAGTTTATATTCACTTAACATTTCATTTCAAGCCAGAGGATTTTGCAGGATTAATAAAATACCTTCACTACAAGACAACCTCTTGCTGGTAGACAAACATACACTGGTTATGATCACAATACCTCTTAACTTACTAAGTTATTAATTCTACAAATACCTACTCCAAAATCCCTGCTGAGGGTGTTTAGTGTTTGGATATTTTAGTTTCAGGGTGTGAATCCCATATTCTAGTTTAGTTTAGATTAGAATCATAAAATATTATTTATAGTGTGCTACCAGAAATAGTCTCAAAATCTATACTGGCAGCAAATCTAAGACAATTTCTTTTTAATTGATAAGCCTTTGTATAGATGAAATGCATCCAAAGTCTTTAGGCTTCCATTAAAAGACAAAACCATAATAATTCACATAATTCTTCTCTGATCTCATTCCAATTTGTCAACAGCTTTTTTGAGAAGGGGAAATCCTTCCAATAATAATCTCATTAACAAACATTATGTTACAACAATAATAATGCCTAAATAAAATTTACTTTACACCCAGCAGCTGATGCACTTAAGGATAATTTTATCATGTTATGATGAGCTCACATTCAGTTGGATATTTGAACAGCTATTTTGAAGTTACTGCTTAACAAGACCCTGCCCATACAGTATGTGACTAAAATTATTTCTTTTAATACACTGGATTCACATTTAATGATATGAGAAACATTTTTTTTCAAGTTGCCCCCATGTTAAAACACTACATTTGTATGACAAAAATATCTAGACTTACAAACATTCCAGTTATATAAATTAGTATATTTGCACTTGCATCTCCTGCAGTAATTCTGAAGTCTTTAATTTAACAACTGGAAAAAAAATTTACTCAAACATTTTGAGTAAATTAAAGTTTATGATATCAACAAGAATTTGCTTATCAGCCAAAATGAAAATAATTTCTTATTTTTTATCAATGCCACTGCCTTTTAAGTATGCTATGGTCTTTTAAAACGTAAGGTGATATACCTATCCTGCATTTTTAACAGAAAAGAAGACAAATATAATTTGCTTATATATTTGTTGACCCTGAGAAACTCTGGAAGTGACAGGTGGTTCACAAGGTATTCTGAAAAAAACCCCAAAACACAGAATGGCTTTTCAAGCAAATACAGAAAAAATAATCTAAAAATGCAACCAAAGCCAATTTTCCCTCAAAACCTTTAGATGTTCCCCTTCTACAGGGATGACCCGAGTTAAATCAACAGGATTGCTAGGAACCTGATGAACTGTGGATCTGGGGACATCTCTGTTTCACTAGGTCTCTCTATACATCTTCAAGGACACAAGCAAAAGCAAACCACCTCAGTAATTGGTTTGATCTTCCTGATTAAAGTTTAGAAATCCCAGACAAGAACATTTTCTGGTAAGTCTTCCATGAAAGCTGCCAGAAAACCATCTGCAAGAATAGAACTGGGTTAGAAAGCTGTCTAGACGAGTTCCAAAGATACTATTTCAGGATACAGGATGGAGACAGGATCAGGGACCTTCCTGGGCTCCAGCAATGAAACTGCTCGCATTAATTCTCTCCTACATTTACAGGAAAGAGTCAGCAAGGCTGGACAGGGCTTGGAGCAACCTGGGATAGTGGAAGGTGTCCCTGCCCATGGCAGGGGGTTGGAACAAGGTGATCTTTCACGTCCCTTCCAACCAAACCATTCTGCAAAGAAAATGATTCTATCCGTATCACATAAAGACAAAAACACTTTCTGCTAACCCTGAGCCACTAATAATTGTCTAATGATGAAGAAAATTGAGGAGTTACCCAGTGCATGGAAAATCTAGCATTTAATTACAAACAATTACAAATTAGAGCATGTTCATTTTAGCCATGAGCTTGTCTCACTCACAGCTTATCGCACACCTAAGATACTCCCAGCACAATCTGCATTTCCAGCTACGATACACCAGTGACAAATTTTCTCACCATCTTTTCACATTGGCTTGTGCAGCAGGAGAGGAGAAAAAGCAGCCATCATATGACATTGCTCTAAGAACCATCATTCCATAAAAGCAGACCATGGAAGTAATGATTGAGACCTAAAGCCCTCTGAGTCCTCGTTCTCCCCTCTGCAAATGCCAACCTGCACACGCAGAAACTCCAAAGTACAAACACACCCACAAACACCTCTAAACACTGAATAAAATGGGAGGCACAGATTGACAAGGTCCAGACCTTACAGGACACTGCATGCTATAAATACCATGCAGCTTACAAGCACAGGAGAATGAAAATAGAAAAGACAAAATTGAGCTAAAGGTTCTCCCAGACAGCACAAAAAGTCTCCACACTGAGAAGATCCCAACTAGAGCTGGCAGAAAGGCACAGATGTTACTGAATCCGATGGCAAACAAGAAACAGGGATGGCCAGAGGGCAGCAGATGCCTCTCACAGAAGCTAATGGTTGAAAAAACATCCTGAACTAAAAAGGCAGCTGGTAGTTTTCAGTTCAGGAATTATTTTAAGCAATACATAGTGCAGACTTAGGACAAGAACAAATGGCCATAAATTGTGCCATGGGAGGTTTAGATGTGATATCAAGAACAATTTCTTCAATGAAAGGGTGGTCATGCACCAGAACAGGCTGCCCAGGGCAGGGCTGGAGTACCTGGAGGGATTTAAAATCTAAAATTTAAATTTAAATCCCTGGAGGGATTTAAAAGCCATGTGGATGTGGCACTTGGGGACATGGGGCAGTGGTGGCCTTGGCAGTGCTGGGGAACAGTTGGACTTGAGGATCTCAGAGGGATTTTCCAACTTAAACAATTTTATCATTCTGTAATGCTGGAAAGAGAAAGAAGGATTCTCTTCCTGTGCAAAACAATAACTTCATGAAAATGGTTAAAGTTCAGTTTCAAAGAGAAAAGTTCCATATTCATTTTGTGATACAATTTGACTCCCCAACATGGAGCAGCCATCACCTCATCCATGCCAGGGAAGGCTGGTGCACTCACACTCCCAAAAACACCACAGATTTAGGACTGCTCTGACAGAAAGAGCTTAAACAAGAATTAGTTTAATGGGAGATCAGTCCTGTTCAGGTGAAAAAATAAAATAAAATAAAATAAAATAAAATAAAATAAAATAAAATAAAATAAAATAAAATAAAATAAAATAAAATAAAATAAAATAAAATANTAAAATAAAATAAAATAAAATAAAATAAAATAAAATAAAATAAAATAAAATAAAATAAAATAAAATAAAATAAAATAAAATAAAATAAAATAAAAATTACCTAATATTTACCTTATTATACAACTGAATTGAGACTGAATGATAAATAAACCTTTATGATTCATTTTCCCTTAGGTCTGTCTTGAAGCCAACTTCAGCTGAATCCAGATATCAAATAAAGAAATTGCTGGAGAATTCAATGCAAATACTAAAGCAAGTGCAACAGGTATCAGGTAAAAGTTCTCTGTTATCCACCTTCTCCCAAACTCGTCTGAAATACGCAAAGACATTCACCAACCCTCCAAAAGTAAAGCTGTGGTTCAAATGCACATGACAAGACTAATTAATATATTTCCCATGGAAAAGAGCACACCAGATTTAGGGTTCAAATTCAGTAAAATCCAGTTCAGCAAATATAAGTAATATCTAATTAACTGGAACAATTAGGAAGACAGTTATATTTTTATATTTATGGTTATATAGAAATTTTCACATTTTCCAAACACAGAGTACAAGGAATTGGATTAGTCCTAAGTTCATGAATAATAACATCAGCCATAATTATTATGATTTTCTACATTAACTAAATTAAATAAAACTATTTGGAATTCTACCCAATGAAATATTTATTTCATAGGTATAGGCAATTAATTTACTGAGTGATACTATTATTTAAAAAAATGCAAAATCATTAATCATTTAATTTTGCCTGCCATATGATATACTGTTGCTTCCTCTAAGATGCTGTAACTGGCATCTTAAATTTATTGGGAAAAAAAACCCACAAAACATGCACTGCAATTCAGAACTGTCTCCTCCCAGCAAATCTAGAAGGACAAAAATGTGTCATAATGAAGGAAAACAAAATCACTCATGAACAATCTGCACTAGGAACGTTCACCATTATTTGTGCTGTTGTTAAAACTCTGCAATAATAAGTAACAGTCAAAAAATGTAAAGATCCTAAAAGGCCCAGCTGCTGCCTGGCTCTGGTAATAAAGGCACAGTTATAAAACAGCCACGCTGCTATTTAATATTCCTAGGCAAAACTAATGAAAAGAACCACAGATTGACATTAGAAAATTTTAATCTTAGCAAAAGAGCAAATCTTATCTTCAAAAACTTGACACAGCTCCTTCATCTTTTCATCTATGATTATTATTATTATTATTATAATCATACATTATTATTTTTTGGTGTTTTTCCAAAAAACAATTGCATGGATGTTGGTGGTTTATAGTTGGCATTTATTTGTTTTCTCTTCTTAACACACACACACACATATATATATATATATATTGCATTCCTATTCTTATTTAATTAGCACTCAAAACCACCAGAAACAAAAAAATATCCCCTGACTCCTTATGGACAACATCCAAAAGTCTTATTTTTCAGCTATACATAAAATATCATGTAATTGCAGCTAAAACCTTCTTTAAAAAGTAATTCTTTTTTCTTAGGAATACCACCCACAGTCTAACAAATAAAACTGCAGCCCACTTGGTTACTATGCAGGAAGGTGACAGTAATAGGCAGCAACCCTTGAGAATGCATTTTAGTTATATTTCCTTATAAATATGCAGTGGAATTAAAAATTTTAAGACTTACAGTAAAAAAAAAAAGGTCAGAAAACAAAAGTAGCAATAAATACAATTACCTTATGCTTTTAGCTAATTGTGACACTGAAGCCAGGGAAAAGAAACACATCTCAATTAGTAATTTCAATGCTAATCATTTTATTTTCTAGCATGTATTTCTTAGAAAATCTCAGTAATGGCAAATTAATAAATGGTTTGATAGGCCCTACCTGCTCCTCTTCCACCACAACAACAAGCACTGGGAACAGGGTACCCCAGCAATCCCCAACCCTCTCACATTTCTGACAACCACACCAAGTTTTAATTAGTTTGCTAGTTCAGGGCTTCCTAGAATAAATGCAGTTCTGTCATTTCTAATGCATTCTCATGATCAGTTAATAGATTTTTGGATTTTTTTTTATTTTATTTTTTGCCTCCAGCTCAGACAACCTTCTTGTCTTATAATTCTTTCTAAATCAATTCCTAGGTTATTCATATTTTCTCATCTGGAACACTAATAAGCTTGTCTAAAATTCACTTTTAACGCACCATTCTCCTACTGAGGTGTTCTTTGACAAACCCACATCACATTTCCGTGTTACTCTCTGACATATCAGTAGAAACCAGTGGATGTGCCATCATTTGGAAATCTGTCAGTCATGTGCCTATACATACACTGAGTTCAAAGTTCACAAAGGACTAAATTAGAATTTTTGGAGCCCTAAAACCTGTGTACAACAATTTCCACTTTTTCCAGCATTGTCCAAAATCATGCACTGCTTAGAGAACAAGAGGGTACTCTGACTATTCAAGTCTGAATGCCAAAATAATACATGAATTTGTCCTGGTGGTGATGGGAATCACAGGATCAGGCAAATTTTGGCTGTAGAGGGCTCAGGATTTCATCTTCTCCAAACTTCAAATGACCTTCAAAAAAGGTCAAAGCTTCTCTACAATTCCCTGAAAGGAGGGTGTGCCAAGGTGGGGATGGGCCTGTTCCCCCAGAGAAGCAGCAAGAGAATGGGAGGCCATGGCCTCAGGCTGTGCCAGGGGAGGGTCAGGTTGGACACCAGGAGGAATTTCCTCACTGAAAGGATGGTCAGGCATTGGAACTGCCCAGGGAGGTTTGGAGCTCCATCCCTGGAGGTGTCCAAGGGAGGACTGGACATGGCATTCGGTGCTCTGGGCTGGTGACAAGAGGGGGACTGGTTACAGGTTGGACTCAATGAACTTGGAGGGCTTTTCCAACCTGAATTACTCCATGGAAGTAGGACTGCCTTCAAAGGTCACTCAGGAACTTTTGCAGCAAAGTTCTGCTGCAATTTGTGGCCATTAAATCTCTCTCTTCTATCCAGTGATCTGTTTCAATGATCGATGGCAGAACTTCCCATCTCTATGATCTTCTCATTAAGCAGCTCATTTGAATCCACAAGTGGACTTCAGAGCTCAAACTGAATGGGATTAAATACCTATAAATTTATTTATTTATTTGTTGGCCAAGATAAAGTTTCAAATTAGATATTCTCTCTCTCAGGAGGGAAATTGCTTTGAAACTTTTCAAGGAGATCCCAATCTTTGCACGTGGCATCTTGTGGAGGCTGCCACTGCACAGGGAGGTTGAGTTCAGAGCCCCCACAGAGGTAAACCAGAGACTATTCCTGACCTGAGCAGACTGCAAATTCAATTCCAGGCACAGAAGAAAATAAAAAGTCTTTAAAACTGGGATGATCATTAACCTATCTGAGAAAAACAGAGCAGCTGAACAGCTTCAGCTAAAAATGCAACAGGTAAGTGAAATCTGAAGGTAAGACATTTTTCATCACTTGGAGTTTTTGTGATTACATTTGTGTGGCTCATATGAAACACATTTTAGTCAAACATACCCCACTGGAATCAAATAGAACCAAATAAGTAAAACTACTTATTTCCCTAATACAAGAAATCAAATTACGTGCTCAGAAAGGAGGTTTTATTTTATTTATTTATTCATTCATATTTTCTAGAAACCTATGAAAAGAAGAAATCAGAATGAAAATATTCATAAAAGTTGAATAAAACAATAGCCTAAAGAATGGAAATATTCATAAAAGTTGAATAAAACAATAGCCTAACATTTCTCTACCCTCTCTTGGCAGCATTTTGTTTTCCCTAGTTTCCTTGACATGCTGCTAAAATAGAAACACATTGTTCCTCATCAAAATACAATCTTGGGAACATGAGTTTTTATCATTGAAGACATCCACGTCCTGTAGCTCCAGCTTGTAATTTCTCAATTTACATTTGCTGAAGCGTGCTATCAAACAAAGGTGTAGCTGAGCCCAAAGTTAACCCAGCACCTGGTGAAACTATGCAGCTTCTGGGCTGATGTTTTCTCTTCTCTGGGCAAAGCAGTGGAAAATAAAGCAAAAGGAGATCAGGAAATTCCCTCAGAGAGGAGCCAGTAACGACAGTTTCACAACAGAGTTTGGTGCACAGCAGCTTCACTTGCTGGGCCAACATCAGTACCAGAATAACACAGATCTGGCAACCTCATATCCACTTGGTTTCACAGTGAATTCAGGATTTTAGTCTGTCTTTCATATCAAAAACAAAATGATCAGGGTTTATAATGGAAGTTAATTACCATGTTTTCACCATGTGAAATGGAATAACTTTCTCTCTCTCTGCCTTGAGTCTCTAAAGTACAGACTCAGTGTACACAGTTAGAGACTTTCATGTCCAGAATAATTTGTAGAAAAATAACATAATTTCTTTTTTCAAGAACAAAGAAAGACAACCAGATGTCATTTCTTTGGAAAGTGACTCACTGAAAGAGCAGAGGAACCATACAGAAACATAATTTGGAGGGATTTAAAGAAGCAGCTTTCCATTATTAACAGCAACTCAGAAAGGCACCAGGCCTTTACATACACCCCTAGTGATGGCAGCATGGAATGAAGCAGGTTTTAACAGTTTCTGTAATTTGGATGGTTGGTTTTGCTTTGTTTTTATTTTGAACCTGTCTTTCATGGTAAAATAACAAACCAGTAGCATATCTCAGTCAGATCCCTGTCTTAGACTGACTGTTTGTTAAGTTTCTAAATTGCCTTATAAGACAGACATAAGTAAACAGTTGTTGCTACTGTACTCCTGCTCACATTTTGAGACTATAAATTATTTAGAACAAGAGTCTCTAAACACATTTGAACAGAGCTTTCCAACAGAGATCACGAACAAAAACTGCTTATGTTTTTATTATCAAATACTATTAAGATAATTACGTAAAAAGAGTAAACACAGCATCAGGCTGAAGGAAGAAACAAAACAAAGCAAAGACACTTGCCTGGGTAACAAGTGGCTCCAATAGTCTCTCCACTGTGAGAGTCCTGATTTCCAAACTTTTGGGGTCCCATTTCAAAATGATAGGTGATGTTGCAGAAGTCATACTCCCTGGAACAGATAAAATTATATGAAAATTATTAGTGCAATACCCACCTCATGCATAGCATTTACTTAAAGAATAAATATATATAGCCACATAGTTCTCCATAATCTTGCAGGTGTTCCTTTACACCCATGAATTCCCTGGTGAGCCACTGCCACATCCAATGGGGCATTCAGAATATAAATCAGACATTTATATTCTGAATTCTTTTTACTCCTGTACCTCCAACACCACAGCAAATGGGTGTGTCCTGAAGGAACCACATCCCATGGAGGGCAGGGCAGGAGCAGGTTTATCCTGAAGGTCTCCACCCCACAGAGAGACCCCAAACTGGAGAACAGGAGAAGTGTCAGGAAGGAGCAGGAGTTTTATGAACTTACCACAACCCTCCCATCACCCTGCGCCGCTCAGAGTGGGACAGGGAAGGAATGGGAAGAGTCAGAAGTGAAATAAAACAAATTCAACAACTCTGTTCACATTTTTGAATCAAACTTCCCCCACAGTACTCAGCATTTCTGAATTCTGCATCAAGGAGTACTCATTTAAAGCCAAAACAGATTCTCCAGACCACCTTAGGCTTAAGAGCTTAAACAAAGCCCAAAATGAAGACAACAGCAAATTGCTGTCATTTTATTCACCATTTCAGGTTTTCCTGCAATTTTCTAGACAGTTGACTTCATTTTGGAAATTCCAGATACAGAGAAGTCTGGCTGTCAGGCTGTAAGAAACATCCAACACACCTCATTGAGCTGGAAAGTGATTTAAGTATTTGGTGACAAGCAAAGCCTCATATAAATTAACTTATCCACCAAACCCAAGAAGACAAAAAAAATCTAATAAGAAAATGTTAATTTTAAACAATTCTGATTTAAATACTTCACTTTATTTTAAAATTAAAATTAAAAATTAGAAGTCTCATATACCATGAGAAAACTTAGCGGATAAAGAGAATATCATATTGGACATAATCAGTAATATCATATTGGACATTATGTGAGATTCAAGTCAAGCCCCTTTGTATATACAGTACCCCAAACATTTTAAATTGTTTTCTTCAGAAAACAATTTTAGCATGGTTAACTTAGTAACTTTGGTATTTTATCTTAGTATTTTTAACCAATAAGCTACTTTCAGTAATAAAATTTACAAATAAATAAACAGATGAATCACCACCTTAATTAAGGGAACGAAATCCTAAGGAATTCAGCCATTGTTCCTTGATTCAGAATCCACTTCATGAAGCAGAATTCAGTAAGGTACTTACTCAGGATTTAGCAGCATTACCCAGTATATACAAAATAAATTCTACTGCTCTACTCAGGAGAATGTCTTGAGTAATCACTATTAATCAATATAAACAGGCTGGAAAGTCTCTGCAAAAGTTCTCACTGGGTTAAAATACCTGCTCAAAAAGAGAGGCATATCAAAACTCCCTAATCAATGTATTTATAAATCACATATAAAACCACCATTAGCCTCCTCTCACTTGCAAAGATTTGGTAACAGAATTATCAGATAATATCTAGTGAGTGCTAAAATCACTCGTTTAGTTTCCACTCTTCCACAAAAACCCATTCAGTTTCATATTTTACAGTGCTGAAAACACCCAGGCGTGATTAAAGAAAACTGTGAGACAGTTTCGAGTTGCTGTAAACATGGTTGATGTGGGAGCCATCATTTTTTCAATATTTAATTATCTTTCAGAGCCTGTTTATTTTTATATAAAGTTGGTTGCCACTCCCGTTGGCCTGTGGAATTCAAAAAATAAGTCTGAAGTAAACAATTATTCTAATTGGTTAATTATGAGTTATGATACTTTCAAATGTGTCACAGTCTTTCTTTTCACTAAGCACACTTTTCCTCACTAACTATTAACATGAGAACTCAAACTTGTTGTAATTCAAAAACAAATCCAAAGCTGTACCATATTCCAGAACCTACAAAAGCAAATTAATTTCAGTGGATAGGAGTCATGCAGGTGATACTAAAAATAACCTGGGTGATCAGTTGTTACAGCCAGAATACGGCCTCAGGTTCAACCTTTACTAAAAAAGAAAATAAATATCACTCAGAACTCAATATAAAAGGGTAAGTGTGGCTTTTAAATATAAAAAGGGCTCATGCAAGAAAAAACCTTATTAAAAACTTATGACAGTTTTTCATTTACAGTCAAATCTACACAACAGCAAATAAGTAAAAATAAAGTAAAATTAATGTATTTTTCCTCAACACTCCTTCAGCTGCTGTCACAACAGCAATTTTAAATGACAAGACTAAAAAGAAGTTACTTGCCCAAGTGTTTATGTAAGAATAGATGGAATATTTCTTCATTGCAATTTCTACACTGAACTTCCTACACCAAATAGGCAAAGAGGGACTGCTCAGTTGGATAAAGGACAGGATGCTAAGAGTATTTTATGACTATTTGACCAAATATTCCCCAAAAGCAGCTTTAAGAACTCCACTGAAAGGAAATACAAGTTAACAGTGCTGTAATAATACTGCCATAGAAGTATACAGACATTGCAGTCCTAATCCTGAAACCAGCTCCAGACTTCCTTCAAGGATATATTTTAAGAATTCTGTTGCCTGTGTTTCTTCTTCCTTGAGCATGTGCCAAAACGTGTCTTGCTCTAAGCTTTTAGCTTTCCCTAAATACAGCAATACAGAAATGTCTCTATCCAGCTCAGTAATATTCAGTGTGAGCATTTGTTTAGCCAGCCTGTCTTCAAAGCCTATCTGTAAAGAAAATAAGTATTTACTTCAGCAAATACTAACAAGTATTTACTTGAACAAGTGGAACAAGTGGAGCCAAAATCCACATCAGTAGAATTCTCCATTCCACAACAGTGCCCAGAAGTCTAACCCCACACCACCCTTAGCACCAGCCTCTTCACACAGCATAATTTTACTTTTTGGAACATCCTACGAATGTTCAGCATGTGGAATTGTTTGTCTGTCACACTGCAGCTCCCTGTTTTCCTCCACAACAGACCCACAGCTACACAGAGGAGCTTTCTGAGGGCTGGAGCTGCTCATGAGTTACAGTGCAGCTCATTTCTGTGCCACAACTCCAGTGTAAGAGTAAAAATATTTAATATCTGCATAAGCAAAAGCAACGTTTGCTGAAGCAAAGTGATAATTTTTTAGAAATATAAACATTGCCAGTCTTGAGCAGGCCTCCAGCTGTTAGTCCAGCTGACATCTGCAATGCAGACATGAAAGACAGATGGTAAACATTTCATCCAGAATAAAGTGAAAACCCTTTCTACCTGACTCATAGCAAAGCTGTAGGATTAATCAGCTGGCAAGAGTAGATTGGCAATGCTGGCAATACAAGTCTGTACTTCCAACATTCTATTTGCTACTGGAAGGCAAAAAAATTATATTCATTAGTGAAAGAAAGATGTCCAGCAAGATGGAAAATCGGTAAGGTGAGAGGAGTCAAAAGGCAAAATAGTAATAATTTAGCCCATCTTTCCAAATAGTCAAGTTAAAATACTAACTTTTTAATACTCAGTGTTTAATAACTAATGTATTTATATGGACTAGTGAAGAAAATGTGTTTTACATCTGATCCTCCCCCACCAGTCTCCACTCTGGATTGCAGTCACCGTGTCCAGATCAATGGGGCACTTCCACACATGCTTCAAACCCACCTGCTCTCCCTGCCCAGCTCTTCCTGCAGGTTTCTACCCTTTTCCCTTGGTAACAGGGCTGTGAATTCCACCAGGAACAGAAGCTGAACACTTACTAACCCCACAGAAGGAAAACAGGCGCTCAGCTCCATGCCTGCCTTTGAAGTTGTGTTCCCAGCAGCACAGGTAACAACCCAAGCTCTGAGAAGAGCAGCAGAGCTGGAGGAGAGGGCAGCCTCTCCAGACAAAAACTGGTTTAAGATGAGTTAAAAACTGAACAACACAGTCTGCACTCCCTTGGTTAGTGTCTGAAGATTGAGAACCACGTCAAAACAAACACCTCTCTGCACAGAGACAGACTTCTGCGAGGAGTAAGGAATTCCTTCCAGCAGGATACACAGTCTCTTGAGACAGACAGAGGAAAAAAAAAATCTGACTGATTTCACAGACATTTGCTTCACTGGGAGGTGGAAATCTAAACACGTGAATGGTTGTACCCTTGAGGCTGCCTACAGAGCATAGCAGCGTTTAGATCCAGAGCTGGCTCTGGATTAGCTCAGGTACAGGGGGGGCAGGAGCACAGGATAAACCAGCTCAGACATCAGAAATCCTCCCAGCACACACAGCCCTGGACAGCCCACTCCTGGCTGACCAGGCTGGCAGAGGGCTGTGCTGAGATATATATATATATAGATATATTTATATATATATATATAAACCTGGTGGTATATATAGCCAAGATTCTGTTCCCTTACATTTATCTGCAGTATTGAGCAATGCAGTTGCACCTCTGCTCTGACCTGAGCAGCAGAAAGTGCAGCTGCAAGAGCTCTGATCCTCAAGGGAGCCTGGTTCCCAGCACAATTCCCAACCCATTTGCTCATTCTCTGTCTCTGCTCACACAAGAATACAAATAGAGACAGAGGGACAAAAAGCAGGAGCGCATAACAGTTGCAGAGAAAGGAAATAAAGGAGGAATTCTAAGAGGACAGAGACTTACAATGAGGAGTAAAAGTGCAGTGGGAAAGGGAATAGAGAACATGCCTTTCTGCAGATAAAAAGCTCCTATCATTAGTCAATGACAGCCCAGTACAGCCTCCAGCAGATCTGGCTAAAACAATCAGAGTTCAAGCGGGCAGTTCTCATCACCTTGCTTAAAAAAAATGAAGGGGAAAGAAAAAAAAAATAATAAACAGAGCAGGATGGTTTGGAGGAGTTCAGGGAATATCCATCTCCACACTTGAACAAGAACTTCTTGACATATTTATTTTGTTTCATGAATGTGATTCCTCTCTTCTTTCCTAAAACTTGGGTGGGGGGGGAAAAAAAAAGCCAAACTAAACCTTTAGGCCCCACTCCCGAGCTTAACCACGCAGAGAATTTTTAATTGGAGCTTTTCTAAGCTCTCAGTTTCCTTTTGGATTCACAGCCCTCTCCACTTCTGCTAACCCTCCACCTCCACAGAGGGGCAAGATTCTGCTTTGGCCTCAACAAAACCAAGTTCTCAAATGGAAGCAGCCCATGATGCAAACTGAGATTTGTAACCAATAAACCAGCAGTGAAGGAGGAAAAAGCACTTTACAAGGGGAGGATTACCGTGGTAACAGAGCCAGTGGGACAGAGACCATGGAGAGCCCCAAAACGGGAACTGGCAAGCTAAAAAAAGGCAATGATGGAGTGATTCACATTTTTCAGTCACATTAACCAGCTCAGTTCTGGAGCCCACAGCCTACACCAATGCATCTGGTGTGAGGGCAAATTGCCTTCAGAAATCAAAGAGGCCCTGAAAATCTCGCAGGGAAGGTGCAAACACCAGTGTAAGGGTTGGAGTAACAGAGAGGTCCCACCCACACCCACCCACCCAAAGCTGCCTCTGCTTTGACTAGAAAGGGAGAATGCACCTCAAAATTCTGTGCAAACCTTAACTCAGTGCAGTGTCCAAACAGTTTTTATCTACTCTGTGCCCGAAAAAATAGTTCTATTTAAGGGGTTATGCACCTACAGCTGCAGTCTGAGTGCCTGTTTGGGTTCTCCTATCATTCAGGACTCAGGTGAAGTTTATTATTTAGAAGATCTTCAGTTCAGGGGGATGTTATATCCAATATCCAATCCTTAAAACACCTAAATTTCTAATGGTTGGTTCTCTGTGAGGAGCCTGGTGATTTAACTAGTGCTATGCCTAGGAAGGTTGAAAAATAGGATTGTTCACAATTCTTTGCTTTAATAAATATTACAAGTGGAACCACATGAAAAGTAATTTATTCCAATACAAGTAAGCAGTCAAAGGGCTTGAAAGCTGTTTCGAACAGCCATACATAAAATTCCTATATTCAAATAATTAATCTTGCATTATTTCTACAAGCATTTTCCAGAGTAACTTTCACAGTCAAGGTAGGGGAGTTTCCCAAAAAGCTCAGTGAAATAGATGATTTTAAGGAATCTGTACCACAAGGCAGCCCAGGCATCAGCAAAAGGCAGTCCTGTCTCTTCTGTACAAGCACAGATTTTCCCACAGATCACTCTGTATTCACACAGCTCCTCAACACCTCCTAATAAAAGTGCTCTCGCAGCTCTGGACGTGATCAAAGCCCCTGAGCTCAGCGATGCCAGGAGGCTGGTTCATGTCGGGTCATGCTGCAAGCCCAGGAAAACCAAATCATTTTAAATCAGGTCCTCAGTGCAGATCCTACACTCTGCCTTCTCTATCCATCATATTTCCATCCAAATGATGCAAATTTCTACATATAGCAAAGTAGCATCTGTAAAAGACACATAAATTACTGTAGATATGCTGACTTTACAGAAATTACTTTCCTTTTTAGTAATAAAACCACAAGTTTTGAAACTTTTTTTCTGCATCTACATAAGGCAACTTTAATCATACACCTTGCAGGAAAAATAAAATCCAGACAAACATTTATTTACTTCTTGTATTTTTTTTCTTATTTTTCTTCATTGTATGAACTTGGCATTAGTAATACCAGCTCACATTTTACAAAGGCAGAGGAGTATTAAGAATCTTTGGTTTAAATTAACACATTTGCTCCCCTTACAACACAGAATTAGTACCTCAAGTTCCAACAGTTCTTCAAAGAGAGTTCTTGAACTTAATCCTAACCATGACTTTGCAAGCTCTGCTTCTGTGTGTAGAGGTCATCCTTTCACCAAAAGAATCCTATTTACAATTCCTCATCCTTGGAAAAGACAATTAACCTTACCTCTGTATTACCCTGCAGCTGCTCTTCATTTCTCTGAGAGAGAACTCTTTATTCCAGGCAGATCAACCACTGCTGCCTCCAAATGAAACAATTGACAGATTTTCCTATGGAGAGTCAAAGCTTTAAGGGGTTTGGAGCTTTTTTTAGCTTGGTTGGCTTTTTCAGAAGACTGTTTCCCTGCTGGTTTTACTAGAATGGCAAGGCTGTAGTAGCATCTCTATACACATTTCCCTTTCACTAAATTTTAAATTATCCAATTATTCATCATTTTAATTAAGGGGTTTTTTCATTTGTTCCTACAGGTGCAACACTGTTTTCCTGCACGGAACAAAATCTTTTAGTTATGTGAACTACAGAGAGAACCAGCCCAAAGCTTGTACAATTTCACTGGATGCCAAGAGTCTCCCCTTGCCCTTGGAAAGTCCACGAGCCTCCACACTGTGGAGAAGGAGCTGTGCCATTTTCCAACTCCATAATTAACACATTAAATAGGATTGCCTTCAAACAATGCCCAGTGGAAGCACAGCTGACATTTTCTCAGCAATTAATATCAGGGTCATTAACCACCTCTCTGAACACTCCCACCAACTTCCAGATGTCACATTGTCCTGTATCTGCATTCGTCCAGCTGCTCATCAACTGCCTCTGAGAAACCCCTAAAAATTTCAGAGAAATTTATCATCTAAGCTTGTGTTCATTAAATCTCTTCCTTTAAACATTTTACAGAAAGTTGCTCTATCCTTAGAAAAATCTATTCAAAATTGGCCTCATTCTGAGACAAACCACAGGTGCTGCTCCATAATTATCTACTACCAATGCAAAAAAAGGACAAAGCAAAAAATCTGCAACAATGGAACTGTTAAGAATAAGAACCAAACTGCTTAATTCTGTTATTGAAAACTTTCCTGATGTTATTCTTATGCTGATGGATGTATTAAATGAAGCACAATGCATGGTGATATACACAAAAAGTTTTATCTTCCCCAGTTGTGTTCACAGGATTTGCTGTAGTTCTGTTAGCTGTGAACAACTGAAATACAAAGTGGCATAAGAACTTCATCACCATTATATTCTCATATGAATTAACTGAATTAACAATAATAAAGCTAATAATAATGAATACACAGTAATAAAGTAAAAGTATTACATGGGGGGTAACAAAATTAAACTTGGTATCATAAAGATTTTACAAATCTTATCAAATTTTAAAAATCTCTTACAGATTTTTATGTAAGAGAACTTTAGAAATCATAAGAACAAAAAATAGCCAATTATTGTAACAGACTCCCCAATCCAGGTGAAGTGAATGAAAGCTGAAATTAAACAGGTTCTTCATAGAAATAAACAACTTCTAGAAGATTTTTACATAGGGAAAAAATATGTATGAGGAACAAAGACCTGAGATGGATTTTTCATCCCTGCTTATTTTAAATTCAGAACTTCACTGTCTCCAAGATAAGGATTCCTTTAAACAGAATTGACTTCATTAGAAGATACGGTGCATGATATGGAGGTGATTACACTAATCAAATCTCTTCCTTCCTGCAGGACACTGTCAACAAAAAATAAAAAAAAAAAGGCAAAGGATGGGATTTGGCTTCATTTCAAAAAGTCCTGTACAGCCAGGCAAACACAGTGAAGGTCATTTTGCAGTCACCAAAACACAACCAGGTTTCCAGAAAAGTCGATTCACATGGTCCAGCAAGAGCTAAACTGCTTTTATCCAACTGAATTCCAGACCCCTTGAACTCCAGCAGTGAATACCACACAATCTACAGCACTACCTTCCATTAAGATAAGGAGCATATAGATTTAAGAGTTCCCACTAATTATAAATGTGCTGGAATGGGTCAGACAGGCCAGTGACATGTGGAGATTTATGCTCCATGGCAACACAATTCACAGAGCTGGAAAGGCACTGGCACAATCCTCTATTTGTTTAAAACTACCCATAAAACACAGAGAACTGTTTGATCAATGGACACGTTGGAGGTGGCTTGTTTTAAGCAGTATTTCTCCAAATAAAGGGATTACTTACAGAGCTAGAGATGATATAATCACAGAATCACAGAATGGTTTGGTTGGAAGGGACCTTAAAGCTCATTTTGTCCCACCCTCTGCTATAGGGACATTTCCACTGGACAAGGTTGCTCCAAGCCCCATCCAACCTGGCTTTGGACACCTTTGCAGACAGAAAAATCACAATCTAGTGGCAGCTGATATTCCCATTGCACATACACAGCAGTAGCAGAAAAACTCACCATCACGGTCATTAATTTCCAAACCATACCAATATTTTAAAGTTTCCTCCTTTACGTCTTACTATGAACAAACCCAGTTTTCAAGACAGTAAATTTCTTTGATTTGGCTCCCATCCCTGTCTTTAATAACTCTGGTGTATGCTGCCAGCCATCACAACGATGCATGAATGTTCCTGGGTTTTAGTGGGGTATTTGCAGCAGAATGAAAGAAAACGAAGCAGATAATTCAATAGTGACAAATGTCATCACAGTTTCTCTTCACTGCACAGGCATGGAAAGTATCCAGAATCACCATTTGTCCCTGATCAAGGGATGTTCAGCCTTTAAGCCCAAGTTCTTTTTTGTTTTGTTCCCTGTATCCCTGTAGGCAGTCAACAGGTGATCCTGCTGCCCTCACTAATCCATGGCATCCTATCACTCGTTCTGCTGCCTTGTACAAAGCACTCCAACTTATCCCTTGTGGCTCTTTTGTTGTTGTTGACTTGGTTTTAAATACATGTTTACATCCCACTCCTTAAATTCCCCATTTGTCCTCGTTAATTCCACTGTGCCATACTATTTCTTCAAAAATAATTCTTATCACTGTGGCTCCAGCTTTCTACTGTCTGAGAGCAGACTGACGGGGCTGTTTCTAGTCTATTCTAGTCTATTAATGCTCTAGTTTCCAACAGAAAATCTAATTTATCATCAGCAGCTCGTATTTTTTGATTTCTGTGTAGTATTTAGAACTAAACATGTTTTCCCCCCCACCTATTTATTCCATGAAGAAATCAATCATCCCTAGGACAAGGGAGATGTGTTTTTTTTATTTGAGATGTAATTGTGTTGTCCTCTTAGCTTTAATTTGCAGTCCAAGCAACCATGACCTGCAACACCTTCAGAACATAAATACCTTTTCAATAATTTTGTGCTTTACAAAGGCCCAGCATTGAATCTTATACAAAAAAAATTCTTGCCTCAGAATTGTGTTAATCAACATCTGAAATAGGGAACAGGAACAAAACAATGAAGAAACAAACCAAAACCAAACCAAAAAGAAAAAAAAAAACAAAAAAACAAAAAAAAAAACAAAAACAAAAACCACAACCCAAAAAATAAAATCCAAGGAAAAAAAAACTTACTGGTAAACTAAATTTGAAGTATTTTAGTTTCCATCCATTACCTGTCATACACAAAGATGTGTTAATTCTATTAGCTAGAACTTCTATGGTCACCGTTATAGAAATTTTCAGAATTTTGTTTTTTTAATTTGGCTGCTGATATTTATGATGTGGCCACAAATGAAGAAAAGGCAGTTCAATAAATTAGTGTCCAGTCTAGACTACATCTGCAACTGGTAACTGAAAGAATTTCTCAGATTCATCACTGAGACTTTAATTGGGCCCTGTGTCAATCCCTACTCTGAGCCACAACTACTCGTAGCTTTTCTTTCAGCTAAGTGAGCCAAAAACACTACAAGGGCTTTGAATTAGTAAACACAGATTTTATTAGAACACAACTTGGCCATTACAATAAAGAAAATTCAGGAAGAGAGAATCAAAACTGCATCCTTCCAGGGTTGAGCTCTTCCTTTGGCTGTGCTCTCAGCTCTAGCACTTTGAGGAGGTTTGCTGGGTAGCAATACATTTTCCCATGTCTTTGACAGCCTGAGAAAACCCATTCCCCCCCTGTTATAATACATTGGCAGGACACCTGTTATCTATTCTTTACTCTTCAGAAGGCACCAGGTTGCTGGGAGTACTACAGGTTCCAGTCTCACTTCTGTATCTCAAGCTGCCTCCCTGATCCACCATACACCAAGAATTCAAAGTAAGGAGGCCAACATTTATTATTTTTCTTTACTTTCATGTCCTTTCCCTCTCCTCTTACGTTTCCAGGAAACCTAGTTACTGACAGTAAATTAACTGATCTCAGGACTGAATACATTACTGAAATGCAGAATGCCAGCCCACAGAATTTGATCATTTACCTGTTCCTCCCTTCTTTCCTTCCAAACAAACAAGAACCATAGAACAGCATTGCTTTGAAGTTCTTACAATGGCAGTGAAAAAGACAGATTAAATTTAACTTTGATAGATGCAAAGTGATAAAAACCAGGAAGGACCAGGATCCTGCCTGCATACATAACGATGGACTCTGAATTGGTTATTAAAACCCAGGAATGCAATCTGTGAATTATAATAGCTTTCTGTGAACACCAGCTTAACACAGAGCAGCAACAAAAATAAGGCGAGGAATTATTCTGAAAGGGAACAAGAACAAACCAGAAAACACCATTATGCCATTATAAATCCGTATCATTAATATAATTTAGCCATCACTATCCTACAAAGAATATTGCAGAACAGAGGAATACATTGGCAACAAGGGCAGTCAAGGACTTCAAGGAAAACCTACAGAAATTAAAAAGTCTTCATAGTGCAAAACAAAAGAAAACCTGAAATCATAGAAACATAGAATATCCTGAGTTGGAAGGCTCCCACAGGGATCATCAAAATCCAACTGCTGGTCTGGCACAGGTGAATCCCAACAATCCCACCCTGGGCATCCCTGGGAGTGTTGTCCAAACTCTCCTGGAGCTCTGGCAGCCTCAGGGCTGTACCCATTCCCTGGGGAGCCTGGGCAGTGCCAGCACCCTCTGGAGGAAGAACCTTTTCCTAATAAATAATAATAAAAATAATAACCAGTAGTGTCATAGATAAAATTAAACAGTGTTTTGCTTCTGTCTTTCCCAATGGAAAAAATAATTAACAAAACCCTTTTGATGTTATCCAGAAAGGTTTGGGAGCTCCCTGTCACAGTGCACTCCAGATGTGAGTTTATCAGCTCATAAAATGCCTTAATTCATTCATAAAAGGGAATAGAAAGGGAAAAACCCACAAAACAGACAAAAAAACCTCTAGAACACTGCCCTGAAGCTGCTGAGCTGCAGGCTGCCTGAGGCTTGAGAGGAGTCCAGGAAAACTATCAGGGAGTGCTTTCCTACACTTTTACTCAGAGGCATCAACCACTTCATCCCCTCATTAAATGGAGTGTAAAACTTGACACCCCAGCCTGCTGCCTACTCTGGTATGGAGAGCAAGACAAATCACTTGGAGACAATCTCCAGCAGATAAGGAAACCTCCAGGGTACAAAAGATTGGGCCAGCTCTTAGGAGTGAGATAAATCTACTCCTTTTCCTCTTCTTGTGATAAGGCAAGCAGGGCAGGTGGTGGCAGGCTGTTAGAGCAGGAATGGCTTTGCCCTGACAGGGAGGGTCAGGAATGAAGGAACCCAGCGGATCTGAGGGGAAACAACAGCTCCAATTTGCCTTTCAAGCATCAGCAGCTTCTCTATTAAAAGGGGGGCACAGAGGAACCGTTCAGTTTCACACAGAGGCACTCATGAAAATTATTTCTTATCGTAGACCCACGGTGCTCCTGGAAGTGAGGAATCACTACTGGGAAGGGCAGGCACGGAAAAAAACCTCAAGGGTTGAACTGGTGGTGACATTTTCTTCTCCACTATCTACACAGCAGTGCCACAGCTGTTCTGCTGTCCATGTTCTCACAAGAACACCCCTCTGACAAGTACTCCCCATGGGCTACTGGTGCTAAAAGGGATAGAAAACACACAGAGAAAGCAGATTATACACATTCTATGGGATCTATTTATCAGGCAGAAAGAGAAGCCTTTTTTTTTTAATCTCCTAACAGAACCAATAAGGCTGGAAAAGACCCCCAAGATCATTAAGTCCAAACTCTAAGTATCACCATTCCCACAAAACCATATTAAGAACCACATACACTCATTTTTTTGAACTCTTCCAGGGATGGTGACCCCACCACAGCCCTGGGCAGCCCCTTCCAATGCTTGTCCACGCTGTCAGTGAAGAATTTTTTTCTACTATCCCACCTGAACCTTCCCTGGTGTAACTGGAGGCTGTTTCCCATTGTCCCCTTCTCTGCTCTTGTGTGTCCTGACAGCAAAGAAACACAAAAACCACCTTTAAATCCCTTTCAGGTTGATCAGCTCCTTACCATCATTTTAGTTTTACAGGAAAATAACAAGTCATATAAAATCAAATATTCCCAAATTTTTCTGCACCTCTTCCTTTCCCTAGCCCCTCAACAGTTCACACATTCCCAAAAGCAGCAATGCACATTTAAATCCTCTACACTACTTTTAATCCATGATGATCTTGCACAATTACTTAATTGTAAGATAGCAGCTAATGAGGAAATTCAAAAGAAAGTGAACTCATTCCAAGAAATAGGATTCTATTTAACAGAACTTAATTACTTCCTCAGATCACAGAAAGGAAATCAAACATTCCTACCAGCAATTAATTTTTTAATATAATCAGAGAAAACTCAACTGAAACCAGATATTAATAAGAAAACACTTGCCTTTTGAAACTTTAATTTAATTCCAAACATATAAAATACACTATAATAAAAAATGTATCAATAAACTACTACTGATCTATTTCTACCATCACAAAAAACCATTCCTAAACTCTCACAGTGGGCAAAAAATTGATTATGTATGCAGTCATAGGTATGAAACCCCAGGTACTGAACTTCCATTACTTTGAAATTCCTTGTTAGATACAAATTTGGGAACATCACCACAGGGCTGGCCTCATAAGAAAACTTTTGAGCAAGAATTGGTAATAACTGATAAAATCCTGGAAGAAAAAAACGAGTTCTACACAATTCCATCAGTTTATTGCAAGTAAGCTAAGTAAATTAAAATAATAACTTAGTGATGCAAGTCTTGCAACAAAGTGTTTCACAACAATGAGTACGTTTAATCAAATCCAAAAATTAATCTAACCTTTCAATATATGCTGAATGCAAGCCACGTTATAAATTTCTAACTGAATTAGACAAAATGCTACTCCCAGAATTTCACTGTTATCTTGCCTACTTCTATGTGGCAAAATTTGTTTACACAAACACAGTTCTGAAATCTACAACTAAACCTAATTTAAGGTAGTATTTGCTAAAAATTACAATACGGGAAATCAGATTTATGGGTCAGAGGCTTTTGCCAGGACTATCACAGCAATATGTGTGTGTGCATTATTTTTAACTAAGACAACTCAGCTGATTATTTTTCCTACCAAAATAATAATAAAAGTACAATTTATAAAGGGTTTAATATTTTACTTCTATTACCACTGAAATCTCACGCCCACAGCCTATGTTCAAATAGACCAAACAATGCCATTAATTGTAAATATTTCTCATTATCACAAACATTGATAGCATTTATTTGGCATCATTTATGCCGTGTCCTGGGCCTTCCCCTCATTTGTAGTCATCTCAGGACAAAGGCAGCCTCTGAGGATGGGATGACCTAAAGGGAGGAGACCTTCAGCATTCATCTCCACTCATGTCACCTTCTGCATTTCCTATACAATTCTCTTTGGATGGGGAGCCACAAACTTATCTCTTCCCATTAATAATTTTGATGCTCTGTATTTCTCTCAAAACACAGGATTCACGCCTGAGAAGCAAGCATGAAATCAGAAGAGATTATTTTGTGGAATTAATTTTTGATCCTGCCATCAGTGAGACAAGTGCATAAGAGGAGGGGAAAAATGATAATTTCTTAAATGTTCTTGATACAATCAGTGTTCTAATCACCACTGCTGTTTCTTACTCTTACTCAGAGTTATCAATCCATCATCCACTGCTCCATTCTCTCAGAATGCCTTAAGATAATGTTTCATTTTGCCAGCCAGAGACAGAGCAATGAAAAGTAGCTCAGTTATCCTGGGCAGATAAAAGCCATATCCAGTGTGGACCCAGTCACTTTGAGTTCCATTAAAATAAACTTAATTAATTTAAATGTAACATTTTCAGGAGCAGCTTTGTACACAGTTGACCTTGCTCCCTGAACAATCTTCTGCACCATCCCAACTGAATCACATAAACTGTCTCCTTTGTCACTTTGCTGCACTGTGGCTGTGATTTTTCCTTTTCATATCCTGTCCTTATCAGCTGCAAAACTACAAACACATCTCATAAATTACACTGTCTCAATGGTATAATTTTGTACTGTTGCTGTAAACTTCAGCTTAAAGTTATAGCTGAAAATGTACTGAAGTCCACAGTTATATACTAAATATTTAATTTGCCTTCTTGGGAAATAATTTAAATATATTTATGTGGCTGAAAAGTTGTTGTTGATTTAGGAATTATTCAGGTTTTTTTCCTTTATTCTTACTCTCCCTAAATGCAAAACAAACAAGTAAAAAAGTATGTGTACTTTTAAATGAAGTAGGAAATTCAAGTTATTCCTTCTAGTTAAAAGGAACAGAAAAGCATTTATAGTTCTTCCTGACATTAAAAAGAACCATTTGACAAGTTATTCTAAATTTCCATATCCATCACAGAAGAACATAATATGTGGATAAATATTATTAGGAACACAAAACTGTACAAGCCAGCTTTCTAACACATGAGACAATCCAACATTTTTGTGTTTTTCATGGCTAAACAAGAGCCCTAACTTGTATACTTGTTTATCACAGCTATACACCCTCTACCTCCTTCTCCAAAGTGACAATTGCTGAAGTGTTTAAATAAAAAATTGTACATAACTGGTTTGAATTTTTTTTTTTTCCCCATGCATAATTCTGCATTTTGCATTCAAAATCAGAAATTCCCTATGACTGCTGGACGAGGAAATTTCAAAGTCATTTTCATTCTGTTGCAAAGTCGATTTTAATTCAAAGTTTTGGGATGTTCCAGGCATTACCTGCCTTTCCCACTGCCCACTCCAGTGCCTACAGGATTTCCAGCCAGGACTGAGAGTGCCACAGCTCGTTTCCAATCTCAGCTCCCAGGAGTCCCTCGGAGTTTTCCACTCACACAGTCCAGGGCTGAAATGGGATTTGTGCCAGGGCTGTTTTTAATGGAGCTCACAGCCAGCCCAACACTGCACACTGCTGATCCCACAGAACGCTGCAGCACCCAGCCTGCATCCCAAAATCTCAATCATGGCTCCTGCTTACAAGAACCTGATGAGTTTTTCATGCATTTGCCTGAAAGTTACCATTTCTTATTATGCAACATTAGGCATGAGTGGTTAATTAGTTTTTCCCATATGCCAGCACATACGTAAATTCCAATTATTAGCACTGTTAGCTTACACAAATTACCTTTAAATCCAATATTTGCATATCTTCTGGTCTGCACAGCCTCCTCCAGAAAACAGCATTTATGTTTTGGAAGATTTTATTAGTTCTTTGAAGAGATCTCTGTTTCCTGATATTTAACCAAGTATTTAAATTGTCATTTGCGTCACCAAGGTCTCCTTTGCTTCAGCTGAAATGCTACACAATTTGAACCAGGCTCACATATAGTAACTGAAGGGCACAATAATTCTGTTCCAAATGTAAAATTATTCCTGCTCAGTGCACCACTAAAACTCATGAACCTGAGAGTGCTGGATAGAACTTCCAGATAAGGCTGAATGGCACTTTCAATTTCACAGAAACAAAACAAAAGGTAGAGAACTCTCCCACTTTCCAATCACTGAAATCTCCATTTACTGAACTCCCATTCTTCCCTCCTTTATCAGGAAAATAAGGAGCTATATTTGATTAATGACTCCACCACCAGCCACACCACAGGGAAATCCTCTGGGCACAGAACACACATTTGCCTTCATACCAATGCCACACTTGGATTTTTTAAGCAGGTATTTTTTCTACAACCTGGGTAGAAACTCCACAGGTAATTAAGGTGGTTTATACATAATAAAATACCCAAAACTAGATTATAAGCAAAATACAGAGCCAGATTCTCAAATGAATGTTTACTTTGGAATGTACAATGGGAAGGGAAAAGTAGTTAAAATACACCAGCAACTCTCAAAAATCTAAACAAAAAGCAAAGTTCCCATTGACAGCCACATTTTGATCTTTGAGATTTCTCATGAGAAGTGTTGGGGGAGGGGGAAAAAAGAAAAAGCTGAATTTCATAAAATAATAAGGAGAACAAATCAAGGTAAAATATGTATACTTCACTAAGGACTCTGGTATTATAAAGCACTTCAGCTTTGCTTCATGCTGTGTAACTCCCACAGAAACTTCCAAGTCATTTTCTTGTACTGCAGAAAAATGCACTCATTTGTCCCCTTTAATTATTTTTCTAGGATTTTTGGTTTGGTTTGAGTTTGTTTTTTTTTGAAGGGAAGTGTTTAGGGGGGGGGGTTGGTTTGGTTTGGTTTGTTTTTTGCTGTTGCTCTTGCTGTTTTTCTTTGCTGTCTCTGGAAATCTGAGACTTGGGTATCAAGGAGACATCTGAACAGGGTTTTGGATGGAAACAGCTTCAATACCTGCCATGGGTACACAGATGTTTACTCATGCCAAAATGTGAGAATGGCATTCCCTCTGTAACAGAGGAATCATCTGAAAAAACGACCACACAGAAGACAACCTTGTACCCAAGGAAACAGAACAGCAAAGCGTCTCATTTTTCACACCAGATTACACAAGCAGTTACAAATTCTAGAGGAAGTATGCTAAAAGGACTACTTCCCACTAAAAGAGAAAGGATATGATTTTACAAGCCCAGTATTATGTTTTCATTCATAAAATCTGGGAACGAGGCCAGACCTGACTGCATACATTCCATTTGACCTTTTAGGAACATTTATTTCAGTGCAGAACCTCCACACTAATATGTAACTTTGAATTACACCACTAATGCCAGTCACAGATACCACCTCCCAGTGAAGCTGGAGTTATTTATAAAATCCTTCTGGGATCATAACCCATGAAGTATCTGTCCCACAGATTACACCAGTGAGCCTGGCCATCGACAGAAAGTGACAGTTCTGGATGCCAGTGATGCAATTCACTAAATTGTGTTGATTAACTGGGAATCTTGCAATAATGGTGGTGACTGCTCCAAGAAAATAGCTCCACTTTTTTATGACTCTTCAGCTCAATGGTGCCCAAATTTTTCAGCCAAGAAGAACATTAGCTAAGCCTGTTAATACGAGGTGGCTCCAGCTACAGCAAGATGAAGGCAACCTACTGGTGGATGGAAGTGATGGCAGCCAGAAATAAAACAAACTGTGGTGACTGCAGAGTTTAGATGCATCCCAGTCCAAAATCCCTGATCCTACCCAAGGCCAGAAGCTTGCAGGGATCTGTTATTATCAGACCAGCTCCAACACCTCACACTCACCTTCTCTTCTCCTCAGAGACCTTTTGAGAGCCAGCCCTACCACAGGTAATTTTCCTTCTGGGTGTGTGTTGCAGTGGAGTAGAAGCCACAGAATTTTGTTTCAAATCCTTCCTCAGCTTTTGTTATTTTTTATTAATTTCAAGATGCCACCCCATCTGTGCCATTCTCTTTCTTTGCAATAGACAAATAGCATTTCCAGTGTGCCAAAGGAGAGAATAAATAAATTGGTTCTGTGACACATTCAGTGTTATGATTTCAGCTATACACGTATTGTGTTATGCAAGAAAGGAGAATATATATTACATTTAGAATGAAACTTTATTGTATCAAAAGAGGACTTGGTTGTTGAAGTGACTGGCAGCTCATTAATTAAAAAAAGTAAAGACAGACTCTAGTATCATTACGTTTCATTATGTATCAAGAGTTTTTTAATACCTACAAATTTTTAACCTCAACCCACAGAATCCCAGATGGGTCAGGCTGGAAGGGAGCACAGTGGGTCACTGGTGCCACCTCCCTGCTCAGGCAGGGCCATCCAGAGCACAGGGCTCAGGGTTGTGTCCAGCCAGCTCTGGAATATCCCCAGGGAGGAGACTCCACAGCCTCTCTGGACAATCTGTCCAGTGCTTGGGCACTGCACAGTGAAGAAGTTCTGCCTCATGTGCAGGTGGAACTCCCTGGGCTCAGCCCCTGCCCGTGGCTCTGGTGCCATTGCTGGGCCTGGAGCAGAACCTGGGCCCTGCTCTGCCCCTCCTGCACCCAGGGACAGCCAGGGACAGCCAGGGACACACAGGGACAGCCAGGGACACACAGGGACACACAGGGACAGCCAGGGACACACAGGGACACACAGGGACAGACATGGGACAGCCAGAGACACTGCAGAGACATCCAGGGACAGCCAGGGACACACAGGGACAGTCAGGGACACACAGGGACAGCCAGGGACACACAGGGACATCCAGGGACAGCCAGGGACAGCCAGGGACAGCCAGGGACACACAGGGACAGCCAGGGACACTCCAGGGACATCCAGGGACAGCCAGGGACACACAGGGACAGACAGGGACACACAGGGACAGCCAGGGACAGCCAGAGGCAACCAGGGACAGTGAAGGACACACAGGGACATCCAGGAACAGCCAGGGGCACCCCAGGGACACACAGGGACACCCCAGGGACAGCCAAGGACAGGCAGGGACACACAGGGACAGCCAGGGACAGCCAGGGACAGTGAGGGACAGCCAGAGACAGCCAGGGACACCCAGGGCTGAGGGCCCCTCTCAGCTGGGGCTCCTCTCCAGGCTGAGCAGCCCCAGCTCCCTCACCCTTTCTTGGGCACAGAGATGCTCCAGGCCCTTCCTCACCCCCAGGAGCTCCTGTCCCTGCTGTGCTGAGCATCCAGAGCTGGACAAAGCAGCCCAGAGGTGCCCCCAGGGCTGGGCACAGGGACAGCATCAGTCCCTGGCCTGCTGGCAAAGCTCTTTCAGGTCCTTTCCCACAGAGCTGCCGCAGCAGGGCCAGCCCAGGCTGTGTTTGTGCCTGGGATTGCTCTCAGCCAGGTGCAGCACCCTGCACTCAGCATTGCTCAATCCATGGGCTTCTCAATGCCAGCTGCAAACAACGGAATTGTTATTGCCAATTGCAATAACTGAAACGATTCACACAATTTATTATTCATTTGAGTCATGCTATCTCAGTAGATTCATTAAAAACCTTGGCAAAATAAAGCTCAATAACTACTTACATATTGTATGAATTTCAAAGACAAACTAGATTCTAATTGGATTTTTTTTCAGACTTTTTATCATGAGCCTAATGAAAAACCTGATACTCAAGTCTCATACCCTCTCATTCTTCAGATTATTTGAAATAACTATAGTTTTCTTTTTAGGCTATACTTGCTGGTACTATAGTCAATCCCCAAATATAAGTTACAATTATGACCCCAAGTGCTGCAGATTGAGATAGGATTCAGCAGGAGCTTGGCAATTCAGGAGCGTGTCAGACACGAGAGGATCTCACAAGAGCAGAGATTTCTGTCTCCCCTTACAGACCATGATATGGGCTCTAAACCTGCTTTATTGAAACCATCAGTAATTTTCTCTATTGCCTTCCATCAGTAAAAGATTTGACTTGCTATTATATGAGATTGATGATCGCTTCATGGTGCTTAAAAGCATCAAAAATTCTCAAATGTGATTTAACCCCCAGTCTTTCTAAAAGCCAGCTATTTTTTTCCAGTTCCTCATTTCCTTTTTATTATACACACACATTATTGCTTTATTAATAACCTTTGGAAAATACTTCTATATTTGGTGTAGCAGATGACTTGTCCCAATTCTTTCTTCTCCCAGTAGTTGTCAAAAACTTTTCTACAACTACCTTTTTCTATCAATGCAGCATTTCATAGATGTGTTTCTTTCTGTTGACAGTGTCTGATGATCATAATTGCATTTTTGCTGGATTGTTTTTAAGCCAAACATACACTGAGCCCAGTGCATTTAAATGTTTGGAAATAAAATTAATTGTGTACATATCAAAAAGACAAATAATGGGAGGGTGAATTTGGATTCCTTTTGGTTCCCTTTATAATATCAAGCTGATCAAGTGTGATAGATTTAGCAGAACTGAACTTTATTCTTAGTCAGAAATAAAACCAGTGATCATAAAGGCAAAATCCAATGTGGCCTGTTTATTCTCTTTAACCAAATTTTCTCATTTCCTATTATACCACTAACTCTGAAGTGCAGAGACAATTTTTGAGCAGAATCCCTAAAGCTAAAAAGGATGGGACACTGCTAAGTGACCCAGGATGTGATGATTATTCCGAGTACTTGCACTAAAAGGTTGACTCCTATTTTTCAAACTTTCTTTGTAATCCCTTCTGTTATTTAAATGCCTCATTGCAAACACAATAAAAAAACAGTAAAAAAAAGTAAAAAAAAAAATAATTTCCACAGCAACTATTCCAAAGAACACAGTTCAGTCATTTGTACCATAAAATTTTAAAGACTTTGACTGAGGCTTTTCTTTATATATATATTTTTTTTTTAATCTGCCTTTATCTGTGTTAAGTGGAAATATTAATATAGGGCAGAAAGAACTTCATAGAAACTTAATATTAAAAACTAAACTTCACCAGACAAATGATCCCTAGAGGAACTGTGATTCTAAAGACATTACAAGAAAGAATTTGCTTTAATATTTGAAACATCTACAGTGACACCATGTAAAAATAGAATTTATACAGATTTTTACATCAAAAAAATAATTTTCCACAGCAAAAAGATAGAGAAGTAAAGAATAGTTGAGTGCAATGGGGGGTTTTTAATTTCTTTTTCCATTTAGATTTTTTTATAAGGTTTGGAGATTAATTTTGTAAAATCTTTGGGGATTTTCACACTTTGCTCTCTCATGACAAGACATTTCTGTGAGTGTACTGTGTAGAGTATAATCATTTTTTGGATGAACAAGTACAAACTATCAGCTCCAAACATATCAGAAGAGATTTTGATTCTCTGTGCAAATCTTTACGATAATCTTAAGTCTCAAAATATGGGATAATTAGTCTAATAACATCAGAGCTGACAAGACGTATGATATTCCAGAATAAGCTCATTTAAGTGAGATTATTTACTTAAGGTACATCTAGCTAAATTATTGTATATTACAAAATATATTGGTACTGGTTTTCCTGACAGGAAAAAGGGGGACAGCTCTTCTCAGGAGAAAATTCCTATCCAACAGTGCAAAATCTCATTGCCTCGTCCTACCTGGGAACTCCCCTGACACGGGAATGAAGGCACATTCCAAGAGTAATTTTATTTACACAAGAAAATTCAAGCTAAGTTGGTAAACCAGACTGGAGAACAGAACCAGAAGAATGCAGACACTTCACAAGCAATTTTTTATTCGCTTCTTTTTACATGACCTACTTGTCCTTCTGTTAAAGCCACCAGATTTGTGTCAAAAACTTAATTATTCCTGGGTAAGTTCATTCTTTGTTGCAATACTGAATTTTGCTGAAGAAGCCCACAGTAGAGTGGTAGAGTATTTATCAGTATTTATTCAGTATTTATCAGTATTTTTATCTGTTATCAACAGAGCTCCAAATTAGCCCACTGAGAGCAGAATGTCACGTGAAATAGTGCCTGGAAACAGAACAGACACTATCATCAGCCCATTTTCTTATCATTCTGTAGGACTTCAGATGACACATCTGAAAAAATAATAATTAAGGATACTTAAACAATGTGACTGAAGCCACCTCAAAGTTCATAACAGCCAGTCTAAGAAATTTCTGGGTTTTAGGCACTAAAGGTTATTGATGGATGAGGTTTCTTATTAAATTCATTAAAAGGTAACAGCACTCAAATGCAGAGACATCAAAGCATCCAATGTTGCAGCAACATCTGAGAAACAGTTAATGGTAAAAGGGAAGTCTTCAATCAAAACCAAGACAAAGAGTGGTTTCATAATTGAATATATTCACAGAAACTGCTAACTGATTAAAAGCACACAGACAGGTGTGTTTACAGACTCAGAAATAATCCTCACAGGTACTGGTAGGGACAGACAAGTGACAGAGATCTCAACCTTTCATTTAGGTTGGCTCTTCCTTATGAAAGTTTTCCCACATTTAAAGGGGATGGATTAAACACATCAGAAAACTCATGTAAGCTTCAAGAGAAAAGGTATGGTGGAAAGGGGAAAAGGAGAATACAGTATGTTTATATAAGGAGGATCACAAAGTCATAGAAAAATCAAAATTACTGACTGAAGGGACTTCAGAAGCTTTACAAAAAGCAGAGAGAAAATCAGGACGTTGAGGGTTCTCCAAGGTGTCCCCCTGCTCCTTTAACCACTGAATTAAAAATTAAAATAAAATATTGCAGAACCAGGAAAACCAAATATATCCCAATGTATTAAAGTCCAAAGGCCTTCAGCTGTAAATTATTCACACTGAAAGGTCTATAAATAATGGTGACATGAAGAAAAAAAAAAAGGAAAATTAGAATGTGAAAAGCCTAAGTATAGAAAGCACAACTTAGGTTCTCTTTAATCACATCAACCTCTAAAAAATTATCAGTTACAGGAAGGTATTAATTCCCATCAAAATTAAACAAAATCCTACTCACTAGTACTTCCAAATCCTCCAAATACCTGCAGCAGCAGCACCACTGAGGTCTCCACTAAAACCAACATCAAAGCAAGAAACACCAAAAAGCTCATCTGATTATGCAAAACATCCAATTTTAATCAAGCAGTCAGTTGATTACTCTAGAGAGAGAGGTCACTTAATAGCAACACAAAACAGAAACAAACATTGACTCCTGAAAAGAGTGGGGAGGAAAGGCAGGACCAAAGAAAACCTTTTCCAAATCTGCCCCAAAAATGATTTAAAAATGTGCTGTTCTCCAGCTTCCCGGCAAGTTTCCAAAACTTCTCCAGGGGCAACTGAAAAATGGCTGGTTCTGTCATTTTTACTCAGTCATCTACACACAGAACACAAAAATCTGCCCATGGGCAAGTGGCAGCTGCAGCAGCATTTGCTCCACCTTCCTCATTTTTGTACAGCACAGCTCTGGAGTGAAAGCTGGCTTCACATTCCTGAGAGATGATTTCAAAATAATATAAAAGTTAGCAAGTTAGCAATATTGTCTAAAACTGAGCCTCAAAAGTTAGAATGAGGATGTGTCACTCAGTGTCCTTGACACCTGTTCTGGAAGATGAATTATTAAACCTGCCCAGATCTCTTCCATCAGAGCAAATTAACAAGAGCCTGTTAATTTGCAGCAGAAATCGGAGATCAACACCAGTGTTTGTTCTCTTACAGCACTTACTGGTTTTAATCACATCAGGTTTAGAACTTCTGATCAATACAATGAACTTCAGCTCACTAACTTGAAAATTAATGAGCAAAACTGATTTAAATTGCAAGTTCATCAATTCGTAATGAAGATGAAGATAAAACCTCTTTATAGTTTCCTTTTTGCAAGCTTTTAGAAATCTTACCCAGCAACACTTTTCAAAATCATATTTTATTGTTTGCTTGGGTTTTTTTAATAAGTAATAGATTAAATTTTAAGCCAATCCTCAGTATATTTATTACCCCCATGCAAAATAGAGAGAGGCAAGAATCTACAAATGCCCTTTATTCTCTGCAGGAGCTCTCGTGGTCAGAACTCCATCTGCATTTTTTAGTGCTGTGCATATACTCTAAATCACAGCTGGATTTATGTTCCATATTTGGAATTTATATCACATCTCTGTCATGTCTAATTCCACACCTTCATTCAGTGTTCAGGCTCTAAATGGTATCTGCATATATTTGAAAGTTTTGTTTCTTCTATTCATTTCAGCATTTAAAGAAAAAAAAAAATCAGTATAATAACCAGGAATCTCCCACTTCTAAAATTTAAAGGATATGATAATATACATACATATCCAAAAAAAAAAAATAAATAAAATCATTTACAGCTAGAGATAACATTTGTTACACAGATTAAGCAGTAAGGAAAATAATGCACTCTTCCTGCACATAAATTGTCTTAAAATAAGAACTATTTAAATGCCAATTTTCTGTATGTTAATTAAAATTTCCATCCTTAAGTTAAACAAAAAAAAAATCAAGTCTATCAAATAATAGTATCCAGCACTCTTTAAATGGAAATTATTCTAAAAAATTAAAATTAGGCAAAGGAATTTAAACGGTTCATAAGCAGACACAGTGGAAGACCACAAAGGAAATGTAGAATATAACGACATTGAATCAGTTTGTCAAGTACTGACTTGTAATTTCAATTTTAATGTTAGTATTTTCCACAGATATAATGCTTAGAATAAATTGTTTTTACAGTGATAGATGAAAACTAATGTTTCAATGTGAATATTGTGTCCCTTTTATTCCCCTTTTATTAGGAATGTAAATGACAGATTGTATTTAAATGTAAATCAACTAGTTTTAGAGGTCACTGATCAAGAAGAATGATTTGCCTGTAGAAAAGTAACTGATGAGGAGAAAAATGGAACAAACTTCAATTTATTTTTTCTCTAATCACAATTCTTGAATATGAATGAGAAGTACAACAAGGAAACCACAAAAATTGAGATACGGGATGCCTTTCCTATGGTGATCTGCATTTAGAAACGGTGGAAAATCTTTTGCAAAGATCATTTGTGATTACAACAGACACACATTTGGAGACATTGTTTAAGGGGTAAGAATCCTGCATTGTCAAAAAAAATAAGCCATAAAACCTGACAGGTCTTTTCTCACTATAATTGCTTCAGTTTTGGGCCTTCTGGATCATGCATAACCCCACAGCAAAACAGAGCACAAATTGTTTAAGACACAGCTCCACTGCCTAAAACATCAGCAAAAAATCCCAGAGAATTGCTGATGGCCTTTCAAATTTAAGTTGTGGCTGCCAGCAGCGTGTGCATATGTTACACAGACTTGTCTGTGGCATTCCTGTGCTCTTTTACACTATCTAATAATTAAAAAGAAAAGAAGAGAGGTATCTGGTATTTCCCTTTCCATAAAAATGGGCTATCATATTCCATATCAAAAATAAACTAGTCTGTGATTGTAAGAATATTACTAATCTAAACAAAGTGAAATTAAAAAGCTTTATCCACTGTGTGTTATCTGGAAATATACTGTGAGAAAGAAAGATAGAGTGAAATAATAATGATGCTGTAACCATTTACTGATAGGAGAAGACTTTTTTATTATTCTTTAACTACCTAACAGCATCTCTATTAAATGAAGCTTTGAGATTTTCAAGGAAAAGAATTATGTTTACAATTTATTTCAGTTCTGTCCAAACATTATTCAACAGTCTAGGCTAGTGTCTATAGTTATTTTCAACCTTTATCTTTCTTTTCAAAAAAATGGAAAAAAAAAAATACAACAATAAAATCTAGCTCTAAAGCAGTCACTTGAAGCCATCCTGGATTTAAACAAGTTTAAATGTAACAGAACTTTTTGCAAGACAGAGCTGAGACAAAGATGAGCAATAGATTCCAACTAGGCAGTTCAGCATCTTTCTCAGGTATTTCCTCCAGAGGAAAGGTGGGATAAAATATCTCCCTGCTGGCCTTTACTTGAAGTCCTTGTAGATTTGGGTTTGGCTTCTTGGGGTAACATTAGTGCTTTGCCTCCTGTGGATTGTGGGTGGTTTGCATGGGAATCACAAAAATTACAGAATTATTTAGTCTGGAAAAGGCCTCCAAGGTCATGGAGCCCAACCTGTGGCCAATCCCCACCTTGTCACTAGCCCAGAGCACTGAGTGCCACATCCAGGTCACCTTGGACACCTCCAGGGATGGGGCTCCAACACCTCCCTGGGCAGCTCCTTCCAGTGCTAAACAACTTCTCCATGAGGGAATTAATTATCCCAGATATCCAATTTACACCTCCCCTGGCCCATCCTGAGCTGTTCCCTCTCCTCCTGTCCCTGTTCCCTGGGAGCAGAGCCCGACCCCCCCGGCTGTCCCCTCCTGGCAGGGAGTTGTGCAGAGCCAGAAGGGCCCCCTGAGCCTCCTTTTCTCCAGGCTGAGCCCCTTTCCCAGCTCCCTCAGCCTCTCCTGGGGCTCCAGAACCTTCCCCAGCTCCATTCCTTCCCTGGACTGCTCCAGCCCCTCAGTGTCTCTCTTGTCACGAGGGGCCCAGAACTGGACACAGCCCTCACCAGTGCCCAGCACAATCTCTGCCCGGGTCACTGCTGTTTCAGAGACAAAGGAGGGGACACATTTTAACAGGAATAATTCAGTGAATTCCTAAAGAAGAACCTGGGGGAAGGAGAAAAGGACCGATCAATCCAACTTCCAATAGAAAGAGATTCAACAACTCCAAAGGCTGCAGAAGAAAAATCCATAATGACCAAAAGTGGTGAAGATAGGGATGATGTCCTTCAGACAGCTTTGTGAGTAGATTCAGTGAGGGGGGAAGTCATTTCTTGGGATCTGAAAACTGAGCTGGACTTGAGGGACAAATGTGGTTGGAAATGTAACCTCTGCATCAAGGAAAAATTCTCCAACCAGCTTTCAGCTCAAGCACCTTCATTTACTGGGATAGAGATTGTCAGCTCAGCACCTCTTACTAAACCAAGAGGCATATATGATTTCTCCAAGCCCCAGTTTTCCTTATCTCCTAGTTTAATAAACATCTCAAAGGCACATTTCTAGGCTGTAGAAATGGCAAATCCCCTGTATTTTCCAAATGAGTGTTGGAAAAGACCGTGGATTTCTGGAGCAGGTTACACTCCAGAGCATCTGAACGCAGCACCCATCAATAAATGTGCCACTGTAACACAAACCAAATGCCCAATATCCCATTTCTGAAACTCTGGAATGATACAGGAATAATCACAACTAAAACAGCGATAATTATTTTTTCCTTAATATATGAAAATCACTGTGCATCTACAAACTCCATATTCTACAAAACTGCCAATCTTTTCCATAAACAGACCAAAGGAGGAAAGAGAAATTTGTCAGAGGAGAAATCGGTTAAAATGCCTGACAAAAAACCAAGGCTTTTCATTTTAATACTGATAATTACAGAAATTAAATAATGCTGGCAATGGTATGATGATAATTATACACACACAAAAAAAAGGAGCAGATTAAGCAAATTACTCAGAAAAGCTGTCTCATGAAAATACATACTTTAAATTTTTATATATTTTAGAAAGGAAATGGTGATAGCACTTAAAAAATGTGATTATCGTCCATTTTTCTTAAAAAACAGAATTTGTGATATAACAGATTTCTGATCTACACTCTCCAAGAGCATCACCATCACATCCACAATCAAATAACAAAATTTAACACAACTAGGTTTGGCTATAGCCCAAAACTTAATCCAAATAAATAAAAACCAAAAATAACCATTGCAACCCATTTCTTTTTCTTAAAGCAGACCCAGCTGGATGTGCTACTCAGAAATCTAATTAGAGCTGTAGCTGAAATTATTTTTTTTGTATTCCACTTGATAGCCCAAGTTCACTACACACTGGCATCTCAGTAAGAACCTGTCCAGCACAGCCTGGCAGTGCTGCCACAGCAACATCATGGTGAAAAACTGTCACCATGGCATCCTGTCCCACATTTCATCCCATGCCAGGTCTTTTGTCGTATCAGAAAATACCCCGAGGGCTGGAGCCCCTCTGTTACAGGGACAGGCTGGGAAGGTTGGGATGTTCAGCCTGGAGAAGTCTCCAGGGAGAACTCAGAACCCTTTCCAGTGCCTAAAGGGGCTCCAAGAGAGCTGGAGAGGGACTTGGGACAAAGGATAGAGGGTCAGGACAAAAGGGAATGGTTCCAAGTTGGAAGAGGAGGGAAGGTTTAGATAATATTTTAGGAACAAATTTCTAAATGGTTTTGAGGCATGGGACCAGAGCACCCAGAGAAGCTGTGGCTGCCCCTGGATCCCTGCAAGTGTCCAAGGCCAGGTTGGACATTGGAGCAAACTGGGACAGTGGAAAGTGTTCCTGCCATGCAGGGGGTTGGCACTGGATGTTCTGCAAGGTCTCTTCCACCCCAAACCATTCCACCATTCCATCAACATTTCTTCATGCACCGCAGTGCTGGGCTGTGTAACATCTCCATTTCCTGCATCTCAGAGATGCTCCAAAAAAAGTGCTTTGCTGTTTTGTAAATGTGGGAGTGCTTCTGCTCCTGCCCCACTTCCCAGGTACAGCCTGAACTTCCCTTTCCTCCTGGAGCTACCACAAAAGCTGCACCTCTCAAGCTGCTCCCACTGCACAATTCAAGGACATATCAACCACAAACAGCACCTGAATTGTGGCAGAGAAACACAGGGACTAAACAGGTTAACTGCCAACTGCAGCTTCTAATTTCTTATTTTCTTCTGGTGTGAACAAATTAACAGACTGTTATTAGCCTCAGTCAGAACTGATACTGGTGGAGGAAGAGCTGGGAGGAAATTTCAGGTGCCACTGAACTGGAACTTCTCTAATGAACTTGCTGGTTTGAATTTCTGGCTACATTAAGTGCTATTACTCTAAAGGCTTAGAGGGATCTATTATAACAAGAAAGAGAGAAAGAAAACCAACTTTTTTTTTTTTTTAATTCCAAATTAAAAAAAATTAATACATCTGATGCAATTATTTCTTGTATGGAATAACAGGCCCAGGCCTTTCCTTTGTCAATCCCACAGTTCAAATTCACCATAAATTTGCCATCAAATCCATGGTTGGGCTCGATGATCTGAAAGATCTTTATCATCTTTAACAGTTCTATAATTCCATAAAGGAAATCAAGAAATCAGTGTCTCTAGAACTGTCTTTTTATTCCACCCTTGCCTTTGCAGGTCCCAGATGAGATTTCTCAATAATTTAAGATTCCATACCACATAAAGTTTGCTGTACAAACAGGAAATTCAGCATTTAGGCAAATCAGCAGTTCTTTTCAACCCAATAATTATTTATTTTACAAAAAGAGACATTTACAATGTACTGCAAATTGTCTGTCTAGTTTTTTGGATGTTTCCTTATTTTTTGTAAATCATGAGCACACTGTTGAATTTTAAAGTGTTTGAGAAAAGTCTTTAATAGCACAACTGCACCATGGAAGAGCTTGACTATACTTTTATTGCCTTATAAATGGAAAATTAACTCTTTTAAATTTGCTAATTCATAGAATTATTCTGAAATATGCTTATTTTTTAAATTATCATTAATTTTGACTACAGAGGTATTTAAAGTCCTGTTTAACATTTGAAGTGTTCTACCTTTGTTAAATTTCTGCAGTGAGTTTAAGTTCCCATCATACAAACATGTTCTGCTTGAAATCTTCCTTGAAATTATACCTAGGGCATCCCTGATTAAGGGAGGGGGAGGGTTTAATATCAAATATTAATGTCATATGTTCCACCTCATGACTTTCTGTGCCAACTTCCATGTATAACTTAAGAGTTTCTTCAAAAGCATACATGAGGGCAGAAATTAATAGATTTAATGATGATTGATATTTTTGTCCAGCTTTTGACTAACCTATGAATGCAGCAATAAACAGTTGAAGTAAAACACTGAAATTATCAATTACTTTTTACATACATCTCCATTCCATCTGTGATTTTATTATGACTTCAGCCTTAATCCATGCAGGAACAATGTTTAGCCTTGCAGGTAACTTGTAGAAAACTGTTCAGTAAATTTTCACTTGTTCCAAAGTATCAGTACAGAACATATCCATCCAATATTTGTCCCCCCCCAGATCAACAGAAATATGTTCACTGCTACAAAAAAACAGAAGTGAGATGTAAGAATATCTGCATCCCCAAGTTGAATGTGGAACAATTGGCAAAGACTCGCATCAACATTCAGGAGACCAAAATAACTGCTCCAAATAATGTTTTACTGCTTTACTTTTCTTTCACCAGGACTAACAAGCACTGACCAAATCAAATGCTTTAACCACCTGCTACAAGCACAAAGATCTTCCTGGCACAATCCATTATCCACCTGGCTGCAGAAAATCAGCTTAAATCTTGCTAAGGTTTCTCAGAAGAAAGATTTTCAGCCTGTTCAGGCTGGCTGTCCATTACTTGAAATAAAATGTTTTCCCAAGCATCTTCTATTTTCTACAGAAGAAAGAATTAAAAAAGAAAGAAAAGAAAAAAAAAGAAGTGATGGAAATTGCAATCACCAAGAATAAAGAGAACACTAAAAATAGTTCAGCCACAAAATCTGAGTTATTTGGCAAATTGGGATTATTCATGAAAACTGATGCCATATAAAAAAAAAAACAAAAGTAAAACAAAAAAGAAAGAACAAAACTAACTGCTTCTGAAGGGAATGAGAATTGTGTGGAAAGGAATGACTAAAAGGTTTTAAAGGTTACATGGAAAGCAACAGAACTGCCATGGTGCATTCAGTCTGGATACTCAGCTTTTAGAGCAGTTACCAAGAAACAAGAGGTACAGAAGGAAGTCATGTGGCCTCTAAACCTTCTATCTAGAGAATCACACTCACAGTCAAAAATGAAATTATTATCTCTCTGTCCTGTTACACAGGTATTATTTTTGGATTTCTTCTTATGTTATCCAATCCAACCTACACCTAAATCTTCCAAGATATTACTCTTGTGACATTCTGACTCATCCATGTACCTGGAGCTATGCTTCCCCCCCTGCTCCTCTTGATGTTATCATCCTGCACCTCACTGTCTGCACTCTCTGTTAACAGCAATCTTATTCCATCACATGCACTCAGGAAACTACTACAAAGGTACTTCAGTTTTTTGTAGAGTCACTGCTTTCTCCAACTTCTTCCACAAAGTAAATCACCTCTGCATCACTCTGCTCACCTTCACTTTTAAAGCTTTTCAAAACTTCACTCAGACACCCACTGGGCTGCAGTTTAATGAGCCTTCCCTCCTGCAGCACTGATGGTTTCAGCAGCATCCACCTGTTCCTCACCACTTCTTCCTATCCCCATGCTCTGCTCCCAGTTCTGCTCATACAAGGGCCTGTTCAGGTGCAGAACAAACCGAGTGAAACCAAGAAGATAAAAAAATCCAGGTTTGGAATAAGTATTTCTAAAATGAAAGTTAATTTAGTGCACATCAGCTGTGCACAAATGACAGAGCACAGCTCAGGAGCTGGCACAGAATGAGAACCGTCAACAGCAGCTGCTTGACTTAGCCCTGGAGCTAAGGAATTACTGAAAATAAGCTTTTTGCAACAGGACATTGAGTTCAGCTCCAAACATCCCATAAAGCAGCTGACTAAACTGTTAAACAGGTAACACTGCACCCTCTCAAAGGCTGGGCTTGACACCTGCAAGGGAATTCTTCCAAAGCTCTGTTCTCTCCTTGCTTCCCCTCCTCCCAGGGCTTGACTTGGCTGCACCATGGAAGGAAACCCAGCAGTGGTTGGGATTGGGATGGGTTGGTATCACTAAACTTCACCTTGGTGACCAATTCTAACTTTGTGTTTGCACTCTATCTGAAAAATTCCAGATTTCACTTGGAACAGAGGGGCTGAGCCTGGTTTTGCCAGGTATTTACACTGCACTTGGCACAAACAGAATGGGAACACCACCCAGGACTCATAACCAAAGGTACTGTAATAAGTGACACTCCAGCCTCCCCTTCTCTCTCAAAGAGCCATGAAAACCATTACAGAAAACATCACTGCCCACATGACAACAACAAGGTCAGGTTCTCTTGTTTCCCATCTCCCTCTTTTTTCTTGAAACAGAGATTCAATCTGGAAGTGCTGATATAATGTTCATCAGATCACAGGCTGGTTTGGGTTGGAAAGAACCATGAAGACCGTCCTGTTCCAATCCCCTGCCATGGCAGGGACACCTTCCACCAGCCCAGGGTCCTCCAAGCCCCACCCAGCCTGACCTTGGGCACTTCCAGGGATCCAGGGGCAGCCACAGCTTCTCTGGGCACCCTGTGCCAGGGTCTGCCCACCCTCACAGGGAACAATTTCCTGCCCAATATCCCATCTAACCCTTCCCTCTGGCAGTGGAAGCCATTCCCTGTGTCCTGTCCCTCCATCCCTTGTCCCAAATCCCTCTCCAGCTCTCCTTTAAACACTGGAAGGGGCTCTGAGGTCTCCCTGAAGCCTTTCCTTCTCCAGGTGAGCATCCCCAGCTCTCCCAGCCTGGCTCTAGAGCAGAGGGGCTCCAGCCCTCATAGCATTTTCTCACATGGCAAAAGTCCTGGGATGAGGTGAAACGTGGGAATAGAAACAAGGGAGCTTCTGCACCACAACAGAGAAAACCCTGATCTGACATTCCCTTTTCTCTGAACCAAAGTGTCTGGAAGTTTCAGTGCAATTTTTGCAAACCACCTGTCTTGTGGAGCAGGTGGAAAGGCTGTTTGGAGAGCATTTTTCTGCAAATGGAATTTGATTAGTACACGAACCTTCCATGTAATGTTCTTATAATGAGTAAATTAGTAGGTGATATAAACCTCTGGAAATGGGAAGACTGTAATGAAAACCTTATTATCCTTTTTACAGTAAGGCTGAACAGAAACTGATGCTATGTTTAAATTGATCGTGGTTTTATTCCCACCCCCAGGCAAAGCTGCAAAAACTCAATGAGCAGTGTGATTTCATTAAATATATGTATAATGAACAATTTTCTTGTCCTTTGAAAACAACTGATTTGAAGGTAGACTGTGGCATAATGACTGACATCTGGGTTCTACAGCCTTTTCAATCTGCACAGGATTTCCTATTACTGACTGAAGGTGAAAGAATCACAAACACAGAGAAAGGAGAGGAAAAGCAGTCTTAATAAGCTGGGAGCACAGGAATTTTAAACAGCTGAGAGAAATGCAGCAACTTTGTGGAGTTGGTGGGAAGTCTGCTATGCTGAGAAAGCTGTTCAAACATCCCCTCTGCTGAGCCTGGAAGAGGATGCTCAGGACACCCATGGACTTCAAAGAAATCTGGAACTGTTGTGGATTAGACACTGCCCTGACTGTATCCATTTGTAGCCAGAGCAGGACAGTACTTGTCCTGGGAAGGCACTCTAGGAAATGGTAGAGAGAAAATATTTGGCTTTCCAGATATAAATCTCTGCTCTTGGGAAGGAGAGCAGCGGGGTATGAGACAAATACACAGAAGTTACTCAGCTTAACTTGGTTTTGTCCTAACTCCACAGAGGAAAGAAACCTGGCTGACCTCTAAAACTTAGAAAAATCCCTACACCAGTAAAAAAAAAAGAAATCAGCATTTAAATGTGGATTTTTTTCTATATCTCTTACATAAAGAGGTCTGAAGAACAGTGCTTGATTCTTAAAATATCCATCACTCTACAACTGTACTTTTTGAACCAAGAGACATCTATAAACACACATGGTTACAGTTCCAGTGAGAGAGAAAGAGATTGTGTCAGGTATTTCACTGAGAAGCCTCAGAATTCATTCATCTGGAAAAGCAGCAGCCAGATCCATATGGTCAGATGACATAAATGTGAGATGCTTGTGGTTCTGCACTGCCACGTCCTCTAAGTTTCAAAATTATTATGGAAATTTTAAAGATTACCTGTTCAGAAAAATAACTGAAATTTTAAACACAAAAAAATTCAATCTTATTACACGAGGTTCAGTGAAAGGGCATTTTAAAGAGTTTAAAGCATTTTTTTTTACTGATGCTATGGTGTTATTCTCAGAAGGAAACTGATTTCACCACTAATGGATCTGAGGAGAATCTAGAGAAGCAATACAGAGGGGAATAGTAGCAACTCAGAAAAAAAATATATAGAGATATAGTGATATTTAACAGAATATCCAAGACACAATGGTACAGGAACTGCAGAGTTGTATTTTGAACTGTTTGCAACCTGTCCAAGCAATTACCATCTCTGTGCTCTGACCACACCAAGATATCTAATCCAATTTTCAGCCTTCAAAACACCTCTCCAGTCTGACTCCTACTGGAACTGAAAATCCCCCAAGTCAAGGAGAAAGGCAGAAAATGCATTTTATTATTTACCAACATTAAAACATGCAGTAACTTCTTGCATAAATACATAAAAATCTGGTGTTTTCTGATGGGATCAATTAACAAGTGATTAGTATTTGCAGGCTAAAGGAAATGTGAGAAGTAAATAGGTGACAATGGAATGCTAGTCCTTCAAAAAAAAGCAATTTTCCTAACATCAGATTAATTTTTCCACAGAGGAACTTTTCATATACAGTTTTCATCTTGATAGTGAATCTTTGATCGGTGTCTCTGAAAAACTAATCTCTGTGAAGATTAACAAAACAAAGGAACCCAGATAAACTCCAAAAAGGCACTGAAACTTTCAAGCTATCAGGTAAATAAATTATTACAGGCACCTCGGTGGAATACAGAGTTTCCATATAGGATTATGATGGAAAAATAAAGGATTTAAACAACAACATCAACAACAACAAAAACAAACAATCGAAAAACAAAACATCAAACAACACCAAGTTGAAACTGGCACCTTTTCAAACGAAGTAATAGATTAAGTGGTGATAAAAAGTGGCAAAAAGCAGCCCATGTCAGTCCAGGATCTAATCAATGCTCTGTGTGCTGGGAAACCTGACCCCTGAGGCAGCTGCTGCATCTGAGACAGGGGAACAAGGGTGACACCAAACATGAGTACATGGTGAGCTAGGAAGTAATTCAATTTTAGTGACATGATATTACTCATTGTACCCATTTCCTCTAAAACACCTTTAACCAACGCTTCAGTCTCAGCCATCTTTTCTGGAAGCTTCCCTGTGAACACCCTCCAGAGGCTGTTTCAAAACAAGGATGCTCAAACTCTCCCTGTTTTTCCTTTTGGGCCTCATCCTCTTTGCCTTTTACCTTTCCTACCTCCCTTTTCTACTGGCTGCCAACTCTCTGCAACACTTCTTGCTTCCAAAGCATTTGAAAAAGATTCATAATTGGTTTTCACATCTTGAACGTTTTTGCAGAATTATTTTTGGCCTCCAGTATAACATTTTGGGTATTGAATACTTGCACATTATGATACCTTTTAAGAAAAATTCTCTTAAAAAAAATTCTCTTATCTAAAAGTAGCTTTCACTGCTGTCCTGAGTCCTCACTGTCTTTCCCTCATTTTCTATTTTAATGAATATTATTTATTTTCCTTACTTCCTTGAAATGATTAGACCCTATATTTTCCCAGGTCCCAGGTTACGTTCTTTTCCTACCTAAATGATTCCATGATTCTGTCAAGTTTCTCAAGAACAAAATCCCAAAGTGTTCTTTTTAATTGCCTTTTAATCTTATCTCCCTGCAAGTGTAGCTCTTTTTGGAGATTAAACACTACCATAGTGAATTTGCCTTTTTCCCCCACTTCCTACAAGGCTTTGAACCAAAATTTCTTCCATCACTGTTTCAGATGTTTCCAACAGTAGCAATTGTAGACCCAAGCTCCTCCAAAACCAAGTTTTCCTCTCCTGTGATCCCTGATTACACTTCAGTAAAGTAAAAGTTTAAGTAAAGTGTAAATTCTGCCTCATCCTCACTGAGCTTTTCCTACTTCATTGCAGAACCTCAGTCCATGCAATATGATTATATTGCCTGTTAAAACAATTAACTCCTTTATTTAATTGGATTTTGAGCTTTCTGGAAGGTAAAGCACATTCTCACGTATTCCCTCTACTACTTGTACATTATCACCAGTTCCACGAAGGAATTCCTGCCACCACTTTGGAAAAAAACAAGAGATGAAGAGTAAAGTGACTATTTCTAATGATTGATATAAATAAATAAAGCAGAACACATCATAAATCTTCCTGTTCAGATTGCAGATCTTATCAAGCTCAGCTACCAGGGCCAAAAATGGCTGATGAAAATGCATTTTTCACCACTGCATGGAACGGAGAACAATGTGGGAATAACATGGGGAAAAGTAATTCTGCTTTACCTGTGAAATGGTTGGCAGGGAGTGGGAACTGAATGATCTTTAAGGTCCCCTCCAACCCAAACCACTCCATGATTCTATGGGAAGACAGAAGGCACGGACACAAACAGAACTCACAACATTTCCTACGACACAAGAACTTAAATGCACCTCAAACTCCTCACTCACCAGATTTCAAACCATCAAACAGACATTTCTCCCCTCAGATTTGTGGAACCAATTGCAGCAAAATGTTTCAGAAATGAAGGGAACATTTAACGAGGTAATCTATGAAACAATAACATATCTGTCCTCAATTAAAAACTCTGGTCCAGTTGCTGCCCTGAGACTCAGGGAGTCCATAAACAGCTGGTTCTTAGAGGCTGGATGGGATATCCAGGGATCAACCAAACCATATATATCATATCCTCTTCTTTCCAAACCCCATCACAGAAAGGACAGATTTTATTATTAACTTGCCCTGATTAACTTTATAATTAACTTGATCAGCATGGTTAGTATTTTCTGAGTTGCAGGAACCTCTGTACAACACACACTTGGAGTTGGGCAGAGTTTGGCATTCCAGAGGTGTCGTCAGACCAAGCCACAATTCTGCTAAAATCCTACACTTGTTCAAACACATAACAGTCAAGGGACTTCATCAAACTTTCAGTGTTCAGTTCCCTTTCAAACCTTTCAGGCATCCACGTGTTTGTGTGTAGGTTTAGGAATCAAAGCTCCTGAAATAGAGTCAGAGGCACTTGAAAAATTCTTCAAAATATCTCAGGCAGATATTCCCAGTCATATCAGAGTTCTGCTGAATTCAGTTCATCCCAGTTTTTGCTGATTTACAAATGTATAAGACAGCACTTCCCGAATCTAATTAAAACTTTCCTCACACATCTGTTAAAAGCAAAAATATACTAAAAAAAAAAAACCCAAACAAACCCAAAAAGCAGCAATAATAAACTACATGCTCCACTTCACAAAGCTGGATTTCATTCACAAATCTATCAGGTTTTATTCTCCATAAGAGATGACTCACTGCATGTTCACTCCCTTCAATCTTCAAACACTTTGTTAATATATGCAGGAAACAAAGCTGAAATAGTTTGCTTATGAAAAGGGAGGTTTTTCTATCAACCCAGAAGCTGCAAAGGTGCAAGAATTTGACTTGTACACAAAAGAATATTTAGTATACAGTGGAATATTCAAGCAACAGAGACATTCTTTCAGTGGGATTTATCCATGTCTCATAGAATAAACAGAGAAATAATGATAATAACGGGGAATTATTCTACATGAAAGACAAATAATCAGTTAAATTTGGCCCAAAGCTAGAGGGAAATATTATCCAAATATTGGTAAGGATTGCCTGAGATTACCATTTTCTTTACCTAAGAAATGAATAGAAAGGCACAAAGCCCCAAAAGCTCACTTTCAGTCTGAATTTTATGATGATACACTACTCTTGGTCAAAATGTAATGGAGAAGGCGAGAACGCTGAAAACAGTAAAAACCAGAATTTACTCTCAGCTCTTTCATCAGCCTGTTTTTATGGTATTTGACAGGAAGCCACCCTAGCAGCCCCTAAAGAGTAAGAACATCACAAATCTTAGTTTTATTGCTGTTTTCATAAAAATTTCTTCAAAAGCTCATGTTTCACCCGTCTTCTAACTCCAGATTTTTTGACTTTGATGTTAAGTTTTAAACAGGTATTGTAAACTTCTTTTCTTGTTGTGCTTTCCACTTGCACATCATAACACCTAACCTCTCTCTCAGAATTCCTTCTACTCATTTTTATTCCTTAATGCAAGGCAGGAAAGTGCCTCCATTACTTTTTCAATCCCCATTCTGTACATGGCAGAAATCTCTGTTTCCTTTGTTTGATTTGAAATCAAAGAGAGTTGTAAGAAACCAGACAGCTCCTCACAATAGCAGAGGAAACATACAGAGAGCTCTGTTTTTCTCAGACACCAGACCTATCATTTTACCTCATCTAGTGAAGAAATAAACTGTACAATTCCTTTAAATCAGGCTATAGGCTACAGCCTATATTATCAATCATAACCACTGCTCAAATCCAAACAGTTCCAACATCTACAGGCCTTCTCTGCTAATAAAAGCACCAAGAGCATTTTTAAAACTGAAACACTACATAACAGTAGCAGAAAACAGAGCAAATTAAAAATAACCAAGTAAAATGAACAAAACATTTCTGTAAGTCCCACCATCCTCTGCTAACTAATGAGGTTGTTACACTTCTTCCCTCCAAATCTTCAACAAACTAAATGTTTACTTCCAGGGATGGGATTAATAAAAATCTGGTGACAAAGGGCTCTCTTCTTTACCTCTGAATTTCCCCAGTCTGAGACAGATGCCACACAAGTCTTGGTGAAAATAGAGTCCTGTGCTACAGTGAAAACTCACTTTTTCCCCTTAAAACCAGTTCAAACCATGTAGTCATTTAAAGGAAAAAAATTACCTATGAGTTTCTGGTTTGTCACCTCCTGGATTTAAATGGAAGTAGAAATATGGGCTCTTTGATCATTACAGAATGTTTATGAAGCTGCACAGAAATAATTCAGTGCTGGCCTGTGACAGCAAAGCAGCACTAAAGGAGACTGATTTAATTTCCAACACGTCAGCGAGCCCTAGGTGGGTGCTGGTACTACAAAAGAGAATCATCCTTCCTGAAGAGGCTCCTCCAACCTCCCCCTAAACCAGGGCACACTTGGGCAGGAGGGCTGTAAAACCCAGGAGTCAGGGATAAAATGTGACATTCTTTCTAGAGGACAAGGAGCTGTTGCTTAGAAACTGTTTACAGACAGATCCTGCTGGTGTACCTAAAAAAAAAAAAATAAATTAGGTCATTCTTGGCTGTAGGTAGGAGAGATCTTTATTCATACAAACCCCTCCATGTCTCTCTTTACTGTCAATAATTAACAATACTTTAGGAAGGCTTCTTGGATGCTCTTTTAACCAACAACTGCACATTCCCAATGGCAGAATTACCCATTTTGAAACAACCTGGTGGGTAAATTGACATCACAGTTCTCTCAGGAGGCTAAGCCCAGGTTCCAGGCACAGACTGTGCCATCTTAGGAAGGGACTGGCGTCAAAAGTGAAATCAAAAGGGGGTGGGGGCAAAGTGCAATTAATCTTAATTGCTGTAGAGACAAAAAAAAATAATTAAAAAAATTTTAAAAAAATAAGGAAAAAACATGGCAAAATCACCAGACCAAAGGAAAAAAAATCAGTTCTACTTTTTAAACTCCTGATGAAACCAGGTTTGCTAAAAATGAAAGGGGAAAGGCCACAACACTTCTTTGAAGCCATGAGAGAACAAGGTTTGCCTTGAAGAACAAAAGGTGAAGTTGGAATTGGATCACTTGATTAAGGGAGGTACTAAAAGGAGTTCCTAAGTATCTAAACCAAAGTTGAAAGCAAGCACTCATTGCTCAGAGAAAACAAATTCACTCAGAGCAGATGGGAAAGAAAAATTATATCAATCCAGAGCCAGTTTTCTCCTCCGCATAAATAATCCATGCTTGAACAATTTTTCCTCATATAAATAACTACATTTATAAGAAGCCTCAAGTAAGAAGGCTCTTATATCATTATTCACTTAAAAACCACTCCAAAAATTCAGACAAATCACTGCTTTCTAAGTAAAAGAAAATAAAATGCACAGCTTGTGGTAATAAACAGCTCATTGTCATCATTCCTGAGAAAGTCATTTTTTCTCTTCACTTAAAAATAAATGTAGCAAGGGCTTGTTTTCTTATATTGAGCAAATCACATCAAATGAATACAAGCATTAGAACATGGAACATAATGTGGAGAAGGGACAAATGTCACGGTGATAACCTCAAAAAACAAAGTTGGTGTTGTAGAACAAGCACCTCTGGTTGAAACTTCAGGGGCAGGTCTCGAATTCATCAACAAATGCCACATTCTCTGTAGTGTCAGCAGAAGGTCACCATAGCATTCTTGAGGCCAGGAAAATAAGGATCAGGAGAGCCCATGTAATTCAGTCAAAGTTCCTTAATTCTAAGGACAAACACGAGCCTGTGCTGTGGCACCCTGAGTGACAAAGACTCTCTTAGGATGACTTGTATAGGTGCAGGTAACATGGAAGATAAAAGTTTGGGCTTTCAGGGGTTATCATAACCTAACACAGGTTCAAAGTCTGGGAATATTGTTTAGCTCCTTCACTCAATGTGTGGCTTCCCACCCCTGGAAGGTGGCTCATGGGATAAGACTCCACTCCCCCATGCCAGAAACACGGACAAAAACAGCCAGGAAAAAAGGAGTCTTAAAAACCACAACTATTATTATTCCCAAATTCATCTAGAAACATACTTTGGATTAAAGTAATGCTAATTATTTAAAAAATTAAAGATAACATGGCCCATTTCCCAAAGCCACACAGGAGAATTGCGAAGCGTGGAGGAGAGGCCAACCTGATTTTTATTCATGTGTTGTTGAGCTTATCTACATGGGAATCAGAATTATGCTCTATTTAGCCCTCTGTCAGGTTGTTCAGGTTTTAAAATAACTGTTAATGAAATCACAAGCCTTCAACACAAACAGCAGCAACAAAAATAGCACCAGGACAGAAAACATTGGACTGCAGCAGCTCTTAGCCAGTGTGGAGCAAAAAAGCATCTCCCTACTTCCAGCTGGCTTGAAATAAAACACAGGGAATAATAGATTGTATTTTACTGAGGCCTCACTACAGTGATTTGTATTTTGTAACAACCTTCACAGAAATGCAGCTCTTAAAAATTAATTTTTCCTTTGGCTTAAGAACCTAACTTAGCAAAAAACTAATTCAGCACGGGAAGTGCTCATTACTTTAACACATAAGATATCTGGAAATCACCTGAAGCACAATCATTTATCATAATAAAATACAACATTTCCTGTTTTTCAGCTTTTTCAAAGTATTGTGAAGAAATCAATTTTAACACATTCAATTTTAGCCTTAAAAATACTACTGACATGTACTTCATTATTTAGAAATATATACACACTTTTTTGGTCTGAAGTTAAGATTGAATTTTAGGAATGACCCTCAACAAAATTTTTTCTTTAAAAGAATAAAATCCCAGGATCACAGAACCAAACAATGGTTTGGGTTGGAAGGAACCTTTAAAGATCATTTAGTTCCAAACCTCCTGCCACAGGCAGTAAAAGGTGAAAATAAAAGGTGGTGGTGAGTTTTTGCTTTGCATTTTCACGACAGAGGACCTTGATAAACATGGCTAAAACCCCAACATCTCCTTTAATGGTGATTAAATGTGAGAGGACTTTACGTGGCAGTGTGGTTATCACTGCTGGGACACAAGAAATCCAAGTGATTACAAATCTCCACCAAATCCATCTATTTTATTTAGTGGGATCCAAAAATGAAACAACAGTTTTTCTTCAGACACCAAAATTTCCTTGGAGAAACAAATAGTGAAACCTTTCTAACATAGTGACTGTGACCACTGCCCTTGGCAGGTCCTGTATCTCTCATGTTTTTCACAGAACTCTGTGTTTAGAAACACAAGCACAGAGTTAATTCAGCACACAGAATTTAAGATACACGTGTCTGTAACACCCAAAATTCAAGATATTGGAAATTCTATTTCCACTTTGCTGAATTTTCTCTGAAATGCTGGTTCTCTCATGAAATTTCACCATTATTTCATGTACCCTGCCACACTAAAGACTGAGCTGTGGTTGCTCCCAGGGCATCTGTCCACCCACGCCAGCACTTTGGGGAGAAATACAGTGAAATTTATCAATGAACTCAGTGCTTTGGTATGGCTGGGGTTGTTTCTGGCACTGAGTTACAAACCAAAATATTGTACAGAATCAGCCAGCATGAGACCTGTGCCCTAAGCAAAGAGCAAAGCTGAACACTACAAGCTCTCTGTGTCACATTGAGGGAGCTCAATCCACCTGTAATGTTTTCTTCTACTTCTACCAACATGACAAAAGAAGCTTCTCACTTCAGAGGAAAAGCAGTCTTTAGATTAAATCAACAACACAAAAATAGCTCATTAAAATGAAAGATTGAGCACTATGTATTGTGTATTTGCAGCAGCTCAGAAATCAGATGCAAAGAAGAGCTGATGTACCAGACACTTATTGCTACATTTTTAACGTTAAAATGGCAAAAAAAAAAATCCTGCTCACATAAATCATTTGCTTTCTAAAGCATGTAACAGACACAATCAGTGCTCACAACTGCTCTAAAAGGTAACACAGAAAAACATCTGAATTTTCCAGAGACAGAAGCAATTTATGTATCACTGTAACAGTACACAGGACTGGCTCCAGCTACACTCACAAAACACAGACACAATTCACAGCCAAAGGCAGAACCAGCTCCAGAAGTGTTGGGTAAGAGCTTTGCAACACTGATGAAAATTCTGTAATTAATTTCAGAGGATCAAGGATTTAATCTTGCATAATCTGAATACCCAAACTAGTCCCTTAGACAAGACAGCCAGAAACCATCTGCAATGCTGGAAGAGGCTCCTGGTAAAATAAATCTTTCTACTCAGTCCTTGTTAAGCGTTCCTCATGTTTTGCACATTTCTTGAAATTGGAGAAATGGATTTCAGATTCAAGGCACTGAATTTACTGCAAAAGGAGGATTAAGTGAAGACCAGAGTTTAGATTCAATATGGGTGCTTTAGTTTTATTTTAATGTATAAAAGAGGTTTACCTGCTCAGACACACTACTTTTTTTTTGTATTTATATACTTTCCTCTTAATAAAAGGGCTCTAAGTACCTGAAGCTGTTAAAATTCTTGCTGTGTTGAACCTGTCCCACAGCAGCTGTGCTCTGCCTGTATTTCCCATACCTGAGCTGCAATGGCACAGAGGTGACTTCCATTCCAATTTCTAATTAAAGTTAGGTGGAAATTATTAAAACCACTTTTTTTAAAGAGTGATTTTAAAATTCTTTCCTCATTTACACTAGCTTGCTTTCACCCCAGTGAAAAACAACTTATTAGTGAAAAACAGCAATGAAAGAGAAACATCTGAACCAGCCCAGCCAAGGGGTGATTTTTGGAGATACAATCAGTCTGTACCATTCTCAGCACACCTGAAGTGTTTCAACTCTAATGTCTTATTTTACATTTATTTATTTTATAGAATCCCAGAATATCCTGAGCTGGGAATCATTCCCCAGTCTGTTCACACATCCAGGGCTGTCCCATTCCAGGTGCAGAATGCAAGACTTGCCCTTGATAAACTTCCTATGGTATTTCTCTGGGGAATGTGGTTTTCAGTCCTTCCTTAAAGATTCATTTTGTTTGATTGTGTAATCAATCATTAATTTCTCTGATCCACCCATGTCCTAATCATTACACAGCCCATCTCACTCTGTTTCAAGAAATATTTAGTGACTGTGTATTATCTCCCAAGGGTTGTCCAAGAAAAGCTTTAGACATCCCAAATCCTGCAACACCCCAAGGGTGGCACAAACCTTTCCTCTGGATATTATGGCAACAGAACAGACCTCACACCACCTCTAATGTCTTTATGGTGCAGAGAGAGCAAAATTGAAGAGATCCCCATTTTTAGCCATTATGTAAAACTGATATAAAATTTAAAATTTAAAAAAAAAAAAGTCTTTCCTCTTCCTCCTGACTGATTTTTTTATGAAAAAACAGCCAAGAAGCTGTTCTTGGGCTAGGTAATTTTTTTGTTGTTTGTTTCTTTTGGCTGAGTGTCAACCACCCTGCAAAAATAAACTCATTAAGCTGACAAGAGACCCGAACACACTCATGTTCTCAGTGCATCTCAGCATCATTCTCATGAACCCAAAAGCCATAAAACAATTAAACTAAAGTTAAGCTGACTCCACCCTTAGGATTGCAACCAAGTTTGCAAGGATCTCAGTCCAAAGTCAGTGTCTGGCAGCATCTGAGCTAAAGGGGATGTGCAGCTTCAGCACATGTCAAGCCAAAACAGTTCTAAAACAAGCAAAAAGGAGAACATGGAGTGTGGAGCCTCCAGAAGGGCATCTCTGCCACAATTAGCACTCTCAACCTAATTGTGTTTTCAAGCCTACTATTTTTGTATCCATTCCACACTGCTCTCCCTGTGTTGAATCTTTCCAGTTATCTGGGATTTTTCCTTTGCTGCCACCACATTTGTAGTTTGCTGAGCAGATCCCCAGCTCAAGGCTCACACGGAGCCTTGTAATCAGCGAGGTTTCTACTTAAAAGCAAAAGGGAAAAAAGTTACCATGGCTACTACAGTCACTCAGCTTCCTCAACTACTTCAAGACATTAATTCTGAAGGCTTTTTGGCTATGTTTGCACAAAATGTATGCTTCCATACTGCTCTGTCATGTAAATTAGATTGTGCTGCAGTGTTTGAGATCACCTGGGACCATTCAATACTTTTGGCTGCTGTTCCAAGAAAACTCCACAAGAAGCAAGGTGATAGTTTCACTGATCACATTAAGGAAATTAAAATTAAATATATTAAATATAATTAAAACAATAATAAAATGTTGTTTCTTACCCAGACAAATGAAGGTAAATATCTGAACACAGATACCCCAGACATTTTCTAGTTCTTAGGCTGAATTTGTAAACAAAATACAGTTGGTAGTAAGTACAGAATTAGAACAAGGCAAACCATAAAGTATTTGCAGAAAATGCTCTGGAAATGCACTTAAGTTATTCAGAAGATGAGGAAGGCATACAAAGAATGATAAAATGTGTATGAGATTTGTTGATGGTTTGCATCCAAACACTGCATGAGTGGAAGAGAATCCTGCCCAGGACTTGTGTCCCCACTGCTCTTCAGCACCTAGAAAGCACCTGAGCACTTCCTCCACACTCTCCTGCATCCCCTGGGCTCAGGCCTGAATGCAAGGATTGGAATTTGAGTATGAAAGAAAAAAACCCCAACTTTGTTCAAGGATGCAATTAGTGTGCGAGAGCAAATTAACACATCGAGGGATTCAGTTTGCTGCCTTAGCCAAGCACAGAACTCTCCCTAAGCCACGCAAGGAAAATGAAATCACAGGCTAGAAATAGTTCTCTTTCCTTCTCTTCACCTTCCTGTTCTCACTAGGTATCAGATGTGACCCAGAAACAATACTTAGCAAGGCCAAGAGACCAAAACACACCAAATGAAATTCAGCTTGAATTTTTGGGGGAGCATGGGCCACCCACGTGAGCCCAGCAACAGAATCTGCAATCTCTGCAGCCTCCAGCCAAGCAGGACATTTATCAGAGCATTCTTACCCTGATTCCCTCCCTACACCACCCCATCCTCCTTCATTCACAGGCTTCCTGACGATTTCTTGTTCTTGGAAGTATTTCTGTGGAGCATCCAAGCACTGGGAATGTAGATGACGGAGATAATAGAGACGTTTAAAATTAGACTAAGCAGCTGTAATTCTGAATTTGCATTTCTGACTTGATTATAGTAAGCACTGAAGACTATCTGCACAAGAACTAGGAAGGAGTTCATATGCTGCAATAAAAATATATGAATATCACTTTGACCCCATTAAGGGAGGGGAAAAAAGGTAACAAATGGCAGTTTTATGGAAGTTTTTTTCTTTGCTATTCTATAGCTTCATTTTAAAGAGTCATCTGTGGATTTTAATTGCAAGAATTAAAGTAACCAGCTTTCCTATATATTACAAATGGGAGAACTATTCTCCTGCTTGCCCTGCATTTTTCTCACTTCATATTTTAGCTGTTATCTATTTTATACCTTTCCTTATAAGTCTGTACAGTCTCTTATCTGAACAGTAAACATTTGTAACCATGGGATAACTATTTCTGAAGCACTTTGATAAATTCTCTATCAAAACCAAGCACAGATGACACAATTTTACTTAAACATTCTGTCACAATAAAAAATGTTAGAACCAATCCTGTTATATTTTTTGTAAAAAACCAAATAATCATTTTCATTGCATGATTTTTTACAGAGATGCAGAAGAAAAAAATAGTATTTGGGTTCTACATTAAAAGTTTCTCCATAACTATCATGAAGAATTAACCACAAGTAATTATCACAGCTGGTAATTTTATATCTGGAAGAAAGACCTGACAACAACATTCAAAAAAGTTAATATTTAATGACAGAAGACATCACACCTATTATCTGTTAATTAATATTCATTCATTTACTTAAAACTATTAATTTACAGAAATCTCCAAATTACTTTACAAAGTACAAAGTTACAGAACAGCCTTGAAGAAGAAGTTTCACTACCCCCAGAAGCAAATGACAAAATGTTTTTCTAGAAGTACCAAAGGCAAAATACCTAATTATATAAAAAAAAAAAAATCTGCCTCAGATTATCTGTCTGCAAATAATTCTTATGCCTCTTTTTGAAAGAGTTTATTCATTTTTCTTAGTGTGGATCCTCTGGAAAGGACACAACTATTGCTACTACATGATTGCACTACAAGAGAACTAAAACCAGTTCTTACCAAAATTTTACTCCATTTTTTAAGTGCTTTACTCCACAGTCTAATTTGAAAGTTAAATATGCAGGAAGAAGCCTTTTGGAGTTTCTTTTGATGTTTGAAAAGACATAGAGAACTGATAAAAGTGGTTTTGTCAGCTCTGCTCAGGATGGACACAGCTACTGTATTTAAAACATAAGGAATAATTCCAATTGATGCTTTCCTTACAAGCACAACTGAGAGAACTAAGAGATTCAGCTGCTCCTGCTGTGCTGAATGGGCTTTAATGGAGAACTGCCATAAAAAGAGATTCACTGGAATATGGAAGAGTGGGTTTTGTTAGTAAATAACAGCGTATTAAAAATTAAGGTTGATTAGTTGTAGAAAAGGGCAATGTGAATAATCCATTTAGAAACTTTAAGTAACTTAAAAGCTTAAGCCCCATCTGCAGAAGTCACCTGGGCAACTGGGAGCCTCCCCCAACCAAAACCACTTCCACTTTTTGTATTCAGAATTTAACTTCCACTCACATTTAAACTGCCTTCCATTTGAATAGTCTTGTCTGCATTAAGCATATTGTAACATATGCTTGTTTGGGTTTTTTTTTTTAATACAAAGCTTCAAAGAAAAGGACAAGTCTACAGGAGAAAGAAATGTCACATAATAATGACTGTAACACCAGTAATAACAGCAGATTGAAGTAGCTACAAAAACATCTTTAAATACTCAGAACACAGAAGTTCTTTTGTATAACTACAAAATCTACTGGTTTTCTTACCTCTCAAATGCAATCCCTGTGAGATGTCCCTAATGTTACAGGATTCAGCTTCACTTAACTGAGTAGTTCTCATTACTTAAGAAGCCTGAAAACTTGGGCACTCTCTGCTGCAACGTTGAAAATGTCTCTCCACTGTTCTCTGTACCAGAATACTAATGCAGGGGGTGATGTGGCAGAAAAGCACAGCTAGACAAAACATATTCCAAAGGAGAAAAAAATAATAATAAAAAAAAAAAGGCCTGGCTATCAGAAAATGCTGATTCAGCAGAGTTAAAGCACTTCAAGGAACAGTGTGCTTTCTCCACATATCCAACAAAAAACTATGGAAAACCTTTCCTTCTGCCCCTTACAAAGCCAAAATGCTTTGTCTGATGACAACACAAGACATCTGAAGCAATAAAACGTGCATGGGATGAAGGGAGAAGAGATAGTCCCACTAGGGGAAAAGTTTGTTCATTTTGCTGACAATTTTAAAATTCACCTGCTCGTTCCATGCCAAAACAAAAATTATTCAAAACACAAGGAACACAGAAATCCTGCCTTCCAACCAATTGTACTGTTAACTGATGAGTTTCTTTCCCCAGAGCAGCTGATCTTTTGTTGTATAAATATTACTTCAACCTATCCTAGTGTTTGGAAACATTCATGAATTCCTTTCTGTATCCAACCCCTGTCTGGAACCAGATATCACTGCTCGCTCAGTGGCTCGAGTGTGATGCTGAGGAAGCCATGAGGAAACTGAGATGTAGAGCTCTTATCCAGAAACCTGATACAAAATTCATTTACAGCTGTAGAGTGCTGAGCCTGCCCAACCAAAGATTTGATACAACAGCGTTATCACTCGGGGATGTATTTAGATCTACAGTGGATTCCTCTAAGACAGGAAGAAGCTACAATACAACAACCTGGAATTAGAATGGAATCATGGAATGGTTTGGCTTGGAAGGGACCTTAAAAGACCATTTTGTTCCACTCCTCTGCCACATGCAGGGACACCTTCCACCAGCCCAGAGCGCTCCAAGCCCCATCCAACCTGGCCTTGGACACTTCCAGGGATCCAGGCACTGCCCCAGCTGCTCTGGGCACCCTGTGCCAGGGCCTCCCCACCCTCACAGGGACAAATTTCTCTGTATTTCTAACCTAAATTTCCCCTCTTTCAGTTTGTTTCATCACTTGTTGTCCTGTCATTGCAATTCCTGATGAAGAATCCCACTCTGGATTTCCTGCAGCCCCTTCAGACACTGGAAGGTGCTCTGAGGTCTCCCTACAACCTTCTCCTCTCCAGGCTGAACAGCCCCAGCTTTCTCAACCTGTCTCCATGGGAAAGATGCTCTGGTCTCCTTAACAACTTCTTGGCCCTCCTCTGAACTTCCTCCAGCAGTTCCACGTCCTTCTTATACTGGGGGCACCCAAACTTAGGATGTTATTAACCAAGTTATCAACCACTGTTTTTATACAGGACAAAACCAGGTTTCTGGTATTTGTTGTCTCTTCTTCAACTTTTTTCTGACAGTAGTCTTTAAAAAATCGTGTCTTTTTACTTTCCAACGCTGCTCAAGGCAGGCTGGACTCAGCAGCAGTTTGCTCCCAGTCAGGTTCAGATGTTGTTGATCCAGCTGGAAGACCTCACCCATCAGTTCTGGAGCTCCAGAGTGGAATGAGAGCCTCAGCTGCTCCTGCTCCCTGCAGCAGCCTGCTGGCTTGGAAAGCTGTGCCTTGGGAATGTTTTCAGAGCACTTAATCCTAACAAATGTAACAAATGTAGTGTTTATACAAAATCAACAAGTTCATCTTAGTCATGAGTAGCTCTCACCCTCCTGTGAAATACAGCTTTCTTTTAGTAACTTTCATCTTCCCTTCCCATTCTGGCCTTTTTTATATCTCCTTCTTAGCTAAGGCATCTCTAAGGGAACAATTCCTACAGACCTGAACCACAAAACCTCCCAACAAGTTATGTCCTAAGCATGCCACTCTAATTCCTAACAGGTAAGTGCTGCTACTCTTTATTTCTGCACATTGCCCTTCTCATTTCCAACTGCATATTGTATTTTTTATTTACCTCTTCTTCCCTGTGGGTGAGGCACAGGGTGCCCAGAGAAGCTGTGGCTGTCCCTGGATCCCTGGAAGTGTCCAAGGCCAGGCTGGACGGGGCTTGGAGCACCCTGGGATGATGAACACGTCCCTGCCCATGGCAGGGGAGTGGGACTGGATGATCTTAAAGGTCTCTTTCAACCCAAACCATTCTGTGATTTTATTTCTGTATAGCTGCCCTTCATCTTTCCATGACCATTTAATATTTTATCTAAATTTAAAGTATTCCTTTGCTTTATCCACCTATGAACAAACTGTGGAGCAAGTGAATAAAGGGTTCAGCTTTCTTTAGCCAAGCCTTGGAATATGCTGTATTAAAAGCAAATCCTACTCACATAAAATGTAATAAAACATCATTCAGTCGCTGTAGACAGAAAAAAAATTAAAATCTCATGGTGGTGTGTTCAGACAGCATGTAATACCTGCAAGGCATTGTCATAACTACTACAATTTGGCCACAAAACAGATTTCAATAAATACTGTGCTTATAATTCATACATAACAAGAAGAAAAGTGTTAAGGGATAAAAAATCCATACTTTTTGAAACAGTAGGTGTAAAAAACTAATAGGTGAGGATGAAGACATTTCTTGGCAGCAGGAAAAAAAAGCGGGGGAGAACTGCAGGAACAAAAGAAATCTCAGCTGTCACACAGGTGTGGTGCTAAACAAGGATTCTGAGCTACACCAACAGTGCAAAAGGGCAGATACAGTCAAAAAGTAATTCTGCATGTGCAAAGAAGTTGATGATTTGCTGGTACCACATGAGAATTTTGATTATTTTTCCATCTCATTGAAAATACAATGTTAAACCAGTTTTACTTCGCAGTAAACATTTTTGGTCAGCAGGTCTAAGATCACCATGGAGGAGCATTCTCAGAAGTGTCCAAATTATCTGTCCCACAATCATGGATCTTTAGGAATTATGAAAATCCTTGGGAAATTCCAGAAGTCTGAATGAACACTTATGTTACAACCATCTCTCTAAGAGATCCAGTGAGACAGTGGTTGTAGTCATAGGAAGGTTAAAACAATGGCAGTCCTGAACAAAACAATAAGAAGAATTATATGGGACTCAACTGATGTCTCAGAGCTCTGTAACAAGTAATAGGACACAAAATAACAAAAGCTGACTTTCTGAAATGATTGTGGTTTAATTCCTTGATATGGTTGATACTTCCAGTTGGCAGAAATATCTGTCTGCATGTATAAAGTTCTCTGCCCTTGGTGCAGTGTTCTGTGAGCACCTGACAACAAACCAGAACCAATGAAACTGGTGAAGAACTGGTTAAGTGACATCTCAAAAAGAAAAAAAAGAACAGCTTTTGAGAAGAGCTCATCACAACATAACTCAGATTAACACAGAGTTCCCCAAAGGCGGAGCCACTACCACGAAACACCTTTTCAATTATTTGTAATTCTACACCATAAATCATGACATAGTTTGCACAAATAGAAATTGATAGAGTGCTACATAACTGAGATAAATCAGTTCCAAAAAGCCATCAGGAGTGTTTGGTATAATCAATCAATGCTGGAAACAAAACGTTACTTAAAAAAGCAACGTACAAAGTTATAAAGCTGCAATCAGGAAAACACATGCCAGTCTATGGAATGATGAACTCTTGTGGAAAGAAACAATCCTGCAAAGGGTTTGCCACAGTGAGAGTACCCAGAGAAAAGGAGATCAAAATGCAGGGCTACAAATGAAGGTTTAATATGCAAATGTGATGCAGAAGCAGGAGAGTAACCAGAGAGGTAATACTCAAAGCACAAAACGCTGCTGAGAAAAGGCTCTGGCATGCTGCATCCAGCTCACGTTTTCATAAAAATGCTGAAAAAGTGGATTTGGAAAAAACAATCCCCAGAAACTGAGTTGGGAGGAAAATGCATGCAGTGAAAAATTTAAAGAATTTCAGTTCACTTTGTTTTTCAAGTAGAAAAGAGAGGGAATACTGGGTTACAGCAGATAAATACTTCCATGGTAAGAAAATACTTAAGCATAGTGGAGAAAGGCACATCACTAACCAGTGACTGAAAGCTGAAGCCAAATAACTTAATAAACAGCAGATTCTCTACCTCTTACTGTCTTCCGATCCAAATTCCACTTTTTCTGGAAAATATGTTTCAGCCAAATGCAAGTTCTTGCATTCAAGAGTAACTGGATGAAATCCAAGTGACTACAACAGTCAAGGGGTCAGAGCAGGAGATCTAATTGCTTCCTTTGGCTTTCAAGCCTCAGTCTACAAATACTCTTGGATTTCGGTGCTTCAAAGGCATTTCAGTAGTACCATGGATGCTCAACATTAATATTAAAAGAGCTCTCAGAAAATCTGCATGAATTACAGTTGTATTTCCATGTAAGGGCTCGAGTGACACTGGAGCTTTCCTGTTGAGGCTTCTGTCACCAGCAGAGCCCATTAATGGAATTACAGCTATCTTGTACCCAGCTGAGGTGGTATTTCTGTAAACAAGCATTTACACAATTGAGTGCAGAACTTCACCTTTCACATCAGTACTTTTTCTCCTCTAGAAAGAATCCAGTTTGACCTGGGGTATGAAAAGGCTGATACAATGCATTGGATCAATCACAGGCACTACAGGTAAAAAAGGGTAAACCAGCAGCATTGTAATTGCCACAATGGCAGGAAAATCTGGTGTTTTCATCAGCAGCATCGTTTGAGCCTGCCCCTGTTTATGCTCTTCATCTACCTGGCACCCCAAAACACACACAGCACTCACAGCAGTCTTGACAAGTCCAACATTTTTCAGGAATACATGCCAAGGTAATGTATAACATATACATTAAATATCCAGGCTCACAGAGTTGTGCTGTAGCATCGGCTGCTGTGGTATCTGTGGATTTCTAAAACAACAGGAGGGTTGAAACGTTTCTATCCTGGTGAAGTATGAACTAACGTCAAATTCAGCAAACCGAAGTTTGAAAAGGCTGGAATTGTCCGAAGCACTCTTGCAATCAAATAAATGCTCCCCAGGAGAGAGACAAGCACCAAGTGACAGAGCATCACCTTACAAAGAACCCAGGCATCACCCGCTACCAGCGAGGCACGACGGAGGGCATTCACCCCTCCAGCCTGCAGAGCAGGAAGCGCCTGCCACCTCCCGCTACAGCCCGCTGTAAATGTGTATAAAAGTTTCTTTCCCGAAGCCCTGGAGCACGGATGTCCCGCCGAGCATCCCCACCGCCACCCCCGAGATGGGCACGGCGAGCCGGGCAGCTCCCCACCAGCACCACCACGGCCGAGCAAAACTTCTTCCAGTCCAAGGAGCCCCACAAGGGGACACTTTGGCTGCCGTCTCCTTCCAGCCAGCATCCCCACGGCTCCTCTCCATCCCCGCCGCTCCACGCAAAGACAAAGCCACGCTTTAAACTTTCGCTCCTCGCCACCGGAGCAGATGCTCTGCTGGGAGCTGGCACCTCTCGGGCTGGGAGCTGGTTTGATGTGCAGCGGGAGGCTGGGAAGGTCTCAGACCCTGGGAGAGGCCTAGAGGGAAGGGATGGAGGAGGTGCCCGCAGCCCCCTCCCCACCGCCCAGCCCCGCTCCCCGCGACCCTTCCCCGCCGGCTCCCGGCGCACAATCGGAGCAGCAGCCACTGCAAATCACAGGGACGCACAGGGCGATGGATGAAAGGGAGAAAGGAGCCTCTGACGCCTGAAGAAAGGAGAATAATTTCAAACAATACCAAAAAAAAAAAAAAAAAAAAGGACTTAAGATAATACGGAGCCAGGTTTCACCTCGAAGTGATGGCGGGTAAATAGATGAATAAGTGAAACAACACACCTTTGACCCTCTCTTTTCTTTCCTAAATATAATCCCCCTCTTCCCATAATACACACACCACAAAATGACCATTAATTCAAATCCATTCTTTACAGGAGGAGGAATTATCTCTGTGACCGACTCTGTCTCTTTCCCTTTCCCGGTCTTTCACTGCGCGAGAATTGAAATTGCATTAAAAAAAATAAAAAAAAATAAAAAAAAAAAGGAAAAGAGGGGAGGGGGGAGATGAAGGCAAGATTATTATA